>NC_090823.1:40320983-40627186 GCF_000390325.3 Nicotiana tomentosiformis
AAAACTCTAAAAATTAAACTAACACAAAACTTTAACATGAAATTGAAACATACCAGGTAGAGTGAGTGCAATGAGTGAATAATCAAGGTGGTTGTGTGTGAGGACAGTTAAAAATCTCCAATAAATTCAATAGAGCAACAGTGTTTTGTTCAGAGAGGAAAAAATGTAAAATAAATTATATTCCTCTATTTATACCAACTTTTTGAGAAAGGGAAAGAGGCGAGTGCCGCCGCACATTTTCATATGCGGTCCGTACTCTGTCACCTGGTGGATAGTCTCAAAATCCAATGTGCGGTCCGCACATTTTCATGTGTGGCCGTTGATTTTCATGTGAGGTCGCAGATCGACCTCTGCACTAACAAGCTCAAACTTCAGAGAGTTGGTATTGTGACACTTCTTTAACATTTCAAATGTGCGGTCCATAAGAGAAATGTGCGGCAGCAATGCTCTTTTGCCGTGTCACGTAGAAATGTGCGGTCCGCACAATTTTGAACACTTAGCCATATTTTTGTCCACCTTTATTGTAAGTCACACTCATCCCTGTAGCATACTTCAAATCAAGTTAGAACACAAATAGCACCTAACTAAAAAAGAAGAAAAGAAAAGAACATGGGTTGCCTCCCAAGAAGCACCTGATTTAACGTCGCGGCACAACGCAGAATACCTTCAAGTGAAGTGAATGACCGCCACCACGTGGCTATCTCCAACCTTGCCCAAGTAGTGCTTCACCCGGTGACCATTGACTCGGAATACTTCATTGATTTTGTTCTTCAAGTCTAATGCACCTAAAGGTTTCACACCAACAATTTCAAAAGGACCACTCCACTTGGATTTTAGCTTCCCCGAGTTAAACAACAATACAAGATCGCCCACCTTGAACTCTTTGTTCCAAATGTATTTGTCGTGAAGATATTTCATCTTTTCTTTGTACAAGGACGAACTCGCATAAGCATGATATCAGAACTAATCCAATTCATTCAAATGTGCAACCCTCAAGTTAGCGGCTACATCCCAATCAAGATTCAACTTATTTAGAGCCCACATTGCCTTGTGCTCTAGTTCCACCGGAAGATGACAAGCTTTTCCAAACACCAACTGGTATGGAGACATTCCGATAGGAGTTTTGTAAGCCGTCCGATAAGCCCATAATATATCATCAAGCTTCTTGGACCAATCCATCCGATTAGCATTCACTGTTTTAGACAAGATACTCTTTATCTCCCGGTTGGAGACCTCCACTTGCCTAATAGCTCGTGGGTGATAGGGAGTCGTGACTTTGTTTGTAACACCATACTTTCTAAGTAATGTGTCAAAAGCCTTGTTGCAAAAGTGTGACCCCCCATCGCTTGTAATTTCACGTGAAGTACCAAACCTTGTGAAAATATTTTTCTTCAAGAAAGCCACTACACTTCTTGCCTCATTGTTGGGTAAAGCGAGGTCCTCAACCCATTTAGACACATAATCCACCGCGACCAAGATGTAGGTGTTTCCACAAGAACTCAGAAAAGGGCCCATGAAGTCAATGCCCCACACATCAATAATATCAATCTCCAAAATGGTTATGAGAGGCATTTTATTTTTCTTTGAAATTCCACCGGCCCGTTGACATTCATCACATCTGTTCACTAACTCACTAGCGTCCTTATAAAGAGTGGGCCAATAGAAATCATAACTAAGCACTTTGGCCACCGTTCTTGCTCCACTATGATGACCACCATATGGCGAAGAATGACAAGCCCCAAGAATATCACCTTGCTCTTCTTCCGGTACACATCTCCTAATCACCCCATCCGTACAAATCTGGAAAAGGTATGGTTCATCCCAATAATAATCTTGACAATCCCTTTTGAGCCTCTTCCTTTGGCTTGAAAAGAACTCACCCAGAATAATTCCACACACAAGAAAATTTGCTAAGTCTGTGAACCATGGCACCTCTTTCATTGAAATTGCCAAAAGTTGCTCATCGGGGAAGGAGTCATTGATTTCAAGGCCATTCATGTGGCCTCCCCTCCTCCACCAAACGAGACAAGTGGTCCACCACTTGGTTTTCACTACCCTTCCTATATTGGATGTCAATATCAAATTATTGTAACAAGAGCACCTATCTCATAATCCGAGATTTGGAGTCCTTTTTGCTTATAAGATAACAAAGTGCTGCATGATCCATGTGGACAATAACTTTTGCACCCATCTAGTACGAGCGGAACTTCTTAATTGTAAACACAACAGCAAGGAGCTCTTTCTCCTTAACGGTATAGTTGACTTGGGCACTATTTATGGTCTTACTAGCATAGTAGACCGGATGGAAAATCTTGTTGATGTATTTCCCCAAAATATCTCCAACCACTACGTCACTTGCCTCACACATGAGTTCAAAAGGCACGCTCCAATATGGAGCGGTGATGATAGGAGTAGTTGTCAACTTGAGCTTCAATAATTCAAAAGCTCTCATGCAATCATCATTGAAATTAAACTTGGCATCCTTCTAAAGAATCTTGCACAACGGGTTCACCACCTTAGAGAAATCTTTGATGAAGCGCTAGTAAACACCCTTATGGCCTAAGGGACTCCGCACACCCTTCACCGAAGTTGGGGGTAAAAGCTTAGAAATCACATCAATCTTTGCCTTGTCAACTTCAATTCCATTCCTTAAGATTTTATGGCCAAGGACAATACCTTCCTCGACCATGAAATGAAATTTTCTCCCAATTGATCACCAAATTTATTTATTCATATCTAGCCAACACTTTGTCCAAATTTGCAAGACAATCATCAAAAGAATCTCCAATCACCGAGAAGTCATCCATGAAAACTTCAAGGTAGTCTTCCAACATGTCCGTGAAAATAGCCATCATACTCCTTTGAAAAGTCGCTGATGCATTGCACAAACCAAATGGCATCCGCTTGAAAGCAAAAGTACCATAGGGATATGTAAAGGTTGTTTTCTCTTGATCTTCCAAAGCAATGAGAATTTGGTTGTAGCCCGAGTACCTATCAAGAAAGTAATAGAAAGCACGACCGACTAATCTATCGAGCATTTGATCTAACAAAGGAAGTGGAAAGTGATCCTTCCTTATGACTTTGTTGAGTTTGCGATAATCCATACACACCCTCCAACCGGTCATTGTTCTTGTAGGAATCAATTCATTCTTGTCATTGGTGACCACCGTCATGCCCCCCTTCTTTGGGAAACATTGAACCGGAGAATTCCATGAACTATCGGAGATGGGGTAGACAACCCCGACATCCAACCACTTGATAATCTTCTTCTTGATAACTTCTTCCATAGCCTCATTGAGTCTCCTTTGATGTTCAATAGATAGTTTTGCGCCATCCTCCAACTTGATCTTATACATGCAAAAGGTGGGGATTATACTCCAAATATCCTCCAAGGTCCACCCAATAGCCTTATTCCCCTTTTGTAGCACCGCCAATATGGAATCTACCTGCATGTTAGTCAAACAAGAGGAAAGAATAACCGGTAAAGTAGAACAAGGGCTAAGAAATTCATATCAAAGATATGGAGGCAATGGCTTCAACAACAAGATAGGTGGCTCTTCAATATAAGGCTTTGTAGGAGGAGTCTTCCTATTTTCAAGATCCAAGGACAATTTCCGGGGTGCATAGTTGTACGACCCCATTCCTTGCAAAGAGTTCGCACATTCCATGAAGCCATCCATCTCGTCATCATCAAAGTTGAGCAAGATGGCCTCCAACATATCACCAACATTGATTGTAGTAGTTGTATCATCAACAATGACATCAGTCACCAAATCCACAAAAGAACACACCTCATTGCTATTGGCTTGCCGCATGGACTTACACACAAGGAATACCACTTTTTCATCACCAACCCGAAAAGTGAGTTCTCCAGCTTCAACATCACAAAGAGACCTACCCGTAGCAAGGAAAGGCCTCCCAAGAATAATTGGATCTTCATAATAAACCTCACAATCTAGAATGACAAAATCTGCCAGAAGAATGAATTTATCAACCAGACCAAAACATCTTCAATCACACCAACGGCTTTTTCATGGTACGATCGGCCATTTGCAATCTCATAGAGATGGGTCTTGGTTGCCCAATTCCCAAAGTCTCAAAAACCGAATAGGGCATCAAATTTATACTTGCCCCAAGATCACAAAGAGCTTTAGCAGACTCGACACTTCCAATTGTACAAGGAATCATGAAAGCACTGGGATCCTCCGGCTTAGGAGCCATTGAATGAACAATTTCACTCACTTGATGAGTGACTTTGATGGTCTCAAAATTCATTGACCACTTTTTTGTCACAAGATCCTTCATAAACTTTGCATAACTGGGCATTTGTTCCAAAGCTTCGACCAATGACACATTGATTGAAAGACTCTTTATCATTTGAATGAACTTCTTGAATTGATTCTCACCATTTTGCTTAGCAAGTCTTTGAGGGTATGGAGGTGGAGGCTTAGGCAATGGTGCTTTAGCATTTTGCACTACCGACTCCGGTATGTCAATAATGTGTTCCCTAGACGGGTTCACCTCCTCTTGAGTATCTTCCACACTATCACTAATATCAATGAGAACTTCCTCATTAGGTTTAACAATATTGTTCGGGATCTCTTCTTCAAGTCACCTTCCACTTGAGGTGGGTGCATTCTTGCCTCGTCCACTTCTTGTGATAATCACCATGTCATGCCCCGTATTGTTACCGCCCTTTGGGTTTACCACCGTGTCACTTGGTAGTGCCCCCTTAGGACGAGAATTTAGAGCTTGAGAGATTTTCCCCATTTGAACTTCTAGGCTTTGGATTGATGTGTTGTGGGAGACAAGTTGGGCATCCGAATCGGCATTCTTTACCATCATTTTCTTGAACATGCTTTCAATACGTCCCATCTCATTGTTTGAAGAACTTGAACCATGGGAAGGATAAGGAGGTGAGTTACTCGGTTGTTGGTACATCGGGGGCCTTTGAAAACCCAATCATAGGTTGCCTTAATTGTTACTCCAACCACCTTGATTGTTGCCTCCCCAATTTCCTTGTTGTTTCCACTCCAATTTCCTTGATTGTTGTTGTTGTGCCAATTCCCTTTATTGTTGGAGTTCCAATTTCCATGATTGTTTTGTGGTCGACATTGTTGTTGATTTGGGCTTGGAAGTTGTTTATTTGCCCTTGAAAATTGTTCACATATTGCAGTTCTTCCTATTGGTCATTATAAGAATCATCTTTCTCAAAAGAACCATCATCATGCACATAGTTCTCCACTCGAGTTTGCACTTGTGGACCCTTGGTCTTCCTCTTATTCACCATCACATTCACTCCCTCCATAGCATTAACTTGCCTAGGAAGTTGCACTTCATTTATTTGGGCCTTTGCTAGTTGAGTCATGGTAGTGGGCAATTCGCCAATGGCTTGCCCATGGTCTTGCAATTCTTTGTGAAGGTAGATCATATTCGGATCACCTTGTGGAATATTGGCCCAGGATTGCCAAGCCGACGATGTTTCTACCATCTCATCCAAGATTTCACATGCCTTCGCATAATGCATAGTCATAAAGTTCCCACCGGCTAGTTGATTCACTACATATTGGTTGGTTATGTTAATCCCACGATAAAAGGTTTGTTGAATCATGTTTTCTGTCGTATCATTGTTGGGACATTCCTTAACCATTTTTCTATTGTCCTCCCATATTTTGTGTAGTTATTCATTCGGCTCTTGCTTGAATGCCGTGATCTCATCTCAAAGCCCTGTGCCCGCAAGAGAAAAACTTAGCAATGAACTGTTCTGCCAACTCATCCCGAGTGTGAATTGAATGGTTCGGTAATCGTTCCAACAAATCTAAAGCTTTCCCCCGTAGAGAGAATGGAAAAAGCCTTAGCCTCAATGCATCCTCGAAAACATTAGTTTGCTTGCTCCCCCAACATGTATCCACAAAGCCCTTCAAATATTTATAAGCATTTTGAGTTGGAGCACCGGTAAAGAAACCCCGTTGCTCAACTAAAGTGAGCATCACATTGGTCATTTGGAAGTTTCCCGCCCTAATATGGAGAGGGACTATTGCACTAACATAACCTTCGTTGGGTAATATCCGGTATGGAGCCGCTCGTGGTGGAGGTAGGGGTGGAACAGGCACATTCATGAGGTACTCGGCCTCTCCGATTGGCTTGAGGCTCAAGAGGCACCTCATTTACTTGCTCCTCCTCGCCGTCCAATTCCCCCAAAGGAAAATTTTCTAGATCATTATTCGCCATGGTTGTACCTATAATTTCTCACAGAAGTTAGTAACATGGAAGGTAAAGAAGATATTCCAAAAACAAACTCAAATATATAGCTAACACCGTTTTAACTCCCCAACAACGACGCCAAAAATTGATCCACGTCCAATCCGCACTCAATAGTGAGTGAAAACGGTTGTTGGAACAATAGTACCCAACAAGAGTCGGGCTCGATTTTCACAAGGAGTTTTATATGGGTGTTAGGGGTATACACTTGACGAGAGAAAATGAAATAACAAAATTTCACTTCCAAACAAAGGGTTTTGTCTTCTACTTCTAATTATCACTAACAATTATAAACTAATGAGACCAAACTAGAAAGCGAATGATTGTTTTTGTTTTTTTTTACCAAATGGTTAAAAAAGCCTTGGGATAGGACCCGCCCCTCCCGAGTCAGATGATAACATGTGGGTGTGGGCATACAGGTCATATATGTGCTTGGTGAGGGACTTGTGCCAGGCACTCCTACTGCGCTGAGTGTTGTTGTGTATGATGATTAAAGGGCAATTGTGTCAGGCACTACACATGTGCTCTGATTTGATATACTTGTACGTTAACACTTGTTTTATTGATAGGGGGTGTATTATAGCTCTCAACTCTAAGTTACCCACTCAATACTTTTTCCCAATTTGGTGTGTATCAAGCTAAATAGTTGATAAGAGCTCAAGTCGGTTTTTTCTTATCTCTAGTACAAACCCTTTAATTAGGGTAATCAAAACCTTAATTAGTCCAATATCTTGTTAGCCAAGTTATCCTAGACTAGGTCCCTCTTTTTCAAGTAAAGACCAAGTCAAAAAGGCATGAATCAATTTTTACAACCATTAATTCTAAAATTAAAGAACAAACAAGGCTAAATAATCAATACCCAATCATAAACAAGCATTAAATTAAATACCCATAAGGTTTACACACTAGGGTTGTGTCACAACCCTAGTAAGAGTCTAGCTACTCATAGTGGAAAATGAAGAAAACAAAGAATAAATACTAATTAAACTCATAATCTAAGATTACAATGATAAACTATGGTGTTTTAATCTTAAAATAGTCACAAATTTCCTATAATAGCAAAATACACGGCTACAACTACTCAAACTTCAAAACTTAACCTAAAATGTGATTCTCGTCTATTTATAGTGGCCCAAAATTTGCTGATAAAAATGCCCCTCGGGAGGTACTGCGGCCACACAATTGCATGTGTGGTTCGCACATCGCTTCAGCTTGCAGGGACGTGGAATCTACAGCCGCACAATTTGGTCTGCGGTCGCATAATTATTGTGCGGTATGCACTTTAGGCAAGGCTTCAAGTCTTGGTCACTTGCACACTCTCTAAACTTTTGAATTCTTTGTCAATACGGACCTTGTTCTGCGGCCGCACAATTCACTTGCAGTCCGCACTTCTGCTTAAAGTCTGCTGGGCTTCTTCACTTGTTTTGCAGCCGTAGAGGGAATTCTGCAGTCCGCACTTTCTTCTATGGCGGTATAAATACCTCTGCGGACCGCACTTCTTATGTTCTGCGCCCCTTCTTGCCTTGTGAGTCCGAACACTCCTTTTTGAGTCGGATTTCTTCATGAGAGCCCAGCTTTCCAATATTCCTGCAATTTACACACTTTAATTAGTGTTGAGAACCTAAATCAATAATTTCGGACTAAAACCGAAGCAAAAAGATGCCAATAAGTGGTGAAAATCCACACTTATCATAATGTCACTGCACTTTTCTCTCAATATACTTGGAGTTACAGAGTGATCCATCCCCCAAAAAGATCTGCGATTTTAGCTTTCAATGCATTGAACTATTCATCGATACTATATCGGAGTGCAGAGATATTTATATTTTCGCGAGACTAAGCAAGCAGCTCCCTTTGGGACCCACAAAATCGGCGGAGGCTTATCTCATTATATAGAGTGGTGGCCTTCGTCTCTAAGTCTCATTTTCGACCAAACCAGACCTCCAAGAACCTCTAATCTCTATCTAAGAATATCCTAAATGTTCATACACAAATTCAAGGCCAAACCACCTACGTTCTTCATTAAAAGTGTTGTTGAAGTGGTGGATATCACTTATATGATGTTGTTGATAAGTTGTGAGTCCTTTCAATTTTAAGGAGAGTTGTTCGTAGAGTTTTTATTGTTGTTTATAGGTAAGCTCCTTTTCTCCTATATGATTTCAATCATATCTAAGCCCTAGCTAAGTTGTTCAAAACTAGAAGTAACATTGGCCATATTGTTTTTGTTATATTGTATTGTTGGGCTCTCTAATGTTGTTTATATGATGGATATAAGGTTAAAAATTATATGAATATGGTTGTTGTGTTCTGGACATTTTGGATGATTTAACCATGTTAGTTGTTATAAGTTGTAAGTTGAAGAGTAGATGATGAAAACAACTTGTTGAGTATATTGTATAATATGTTGACATTGTTCTTGGTATGTATAGTTATTGAAGGTGGGGCTGAGTTACAGTTACGAATATATGAAGGTACTATAAGGTAAAACCCTTTTTCCTATTTATGTAGATAGACATATTGATGTTGTAGTTATACTTAGTCGTTTTAAGATGAAAGTAATGGACGAATGGTGTATTTGAGTCGTTTATTGTGTTATATGGATTTGTTGAGCTGGTTTAGTTGTTTAAAGTGGATGGAATTGTTGGACTAACTTGAGTATATTGTTGTTGTTGTCATTGATATGTGTTTTGAGGAAAGAAAATATTGGAGAAGTGTGTTTGATAATCCGAGCTTGCCGCTCGTTGTGTCATTGTTTGGGTTATAAAACTTGTTATAGGAGTTGATGGTTGTATTGTTGTGTTACCTTGCCTATGGTAGTCTTGAGGGAATTATAAGAACAACGGATATGCAGCCCATTTCGTTATAGGATAGGTTACCTTCCGTTATGTGATTAAGAAAATTATTCGTATGTTTGATGATAATATCATTCTTATTATCGTATAGGTTATGAAGCGGATACAAGTTGAGGTCTTGAGCCAGTGGGTTAAGACCAGGTATGTTAAGGCTAAATATTTTCTTCTTTTGGCATGTTTTAAGATAAAGCAAAATATAAACGAATGTTATTCAAAAATAACTGCACACTTAGTAAGCGAGGACATCCAAGTCATTCACTTCCTCATGATGTTGTTTGAGTACATTATGTTTTTGATTCTATGTCTTATTGATGCTGTGGTGATGATGTTAGCATTCATAAGGTAGTCAGAGATATAACGACCTTACATCACTCTGAAGGAAGCCCTAAAGATCTTAAAAGGTTCTCTAAAATTCGTATACTTTTGTGAGAAAACGAATTGATGTTATGCATACATATATAGCACTTATATAGATTTGGATATTGTACTCCTATATTACCATAGAGACACTGCTGGTTGGCAGTTATGCATCTTAATTTACCATCGAGTTACGGCCGGTCAGGTAGTCATGCATTTACCACCGAGCTACGGCCGATTGGGTAGTTATGCATTTTCCGCTGAGTTACGGCCAGTCGAGAACTCATGCATTCACCACCACTCTATGGTCGGTCGGGCAGTTATCATTGATCAGTTAGTCAGTCAGGTCACGATATGGATAATAATCCCAAAGAGAGTCATTAAATATATAAGTATAATTAGCATGCATATCATGGCCCTCAGTGCACTTTAGAGGTTCAGGTTGTTTCTTATATCTCTCTCATTGATGTTATATTATTGTTATGTTTCAGTTATGCCTTACATATTTGGTACATTATTCGTATTGATGACCTTTTTGTGGTAGACGCTATAATCATGCATGTAGGTATAGGAAATTAGGTTGACGAGCCCTCACAGTAGACGAGGTTAGCATTCAGCGAATGATCGGTAAGACTCCACTTCAATCGGAGTGCACCCAAGTCTATAAGTCATGGTGTCAAAGTTTTGCTATAAAATTGTGGGCAGGTTGGGCCCTGTCCCGACCATATTTTGATGTCAGATACTCTAAGAGGTTTGTAGATACAGGTTCATTATGTACAGTATGTTAATGGTCTGGTCAACCCTCATTTATGTTTCATGTTAGGTTGTTCAGTGTCGATACTCATAATGGTCTCCTCGGCTCATATATATAGATATGTTTTGAGTATAATGGCTCGCTAACACGATGATTGCCCACTATATATATATATATCACGAGTTGTGGCCATGTTTGCCCCTGATAGTTTACAGAAAGAATGAGTTCAGTCAAGTCAGCTTATGTATGTTTTAGTTTACATAGAACAATCATGAGTTATCGAGTGGTTCATTCGGGCCAGTATGGATTCGGTGAACAGCCATGCCTCGCCTAGGTTGGGGTGTGATAGGGGGTTATGAGACTATGATTGATCTTCTATTTCTCAATATGGTCGATATTGAGGTGATCTTGGGTATGAATTTGTTATCTCCCTATCATACTATTCTTGATTATCATGCTAAGATCGTGATGTTGGCTATGTTTGCCAAGGTTAGAATGGAGAGATTCACTTGGTCATACTCCTAGTATAGTGATTTCATTTATGAAGGCTTAACAGATGGTTGAGAAGGGATGTTTAGCATATCTGGCCTTTGTGAGAGATGTTAGTGTTGACACTCCTACTATTGAGTTAGTTCCAGTAGTGGGGGTGTTTCCAAATGTGTTTCCTGCTGACCTACTAATAATTCCAGCTGATAGGGATACCTATTTTGGTATTGATTTAATGTCAGGAACTCAACTCACCTCTATTCCACCGTATCGCATGGCACCAGCGGAGTTGAAGGAATTGTTGCAGAAGCTATAAGATAAGGGTTTCATCAGACCTAGTGTGTAACTTTGGGGTGCACTGATACTATCAGGAGTTTCTTAGGTTTGGCTGGTTACTGCCGTTAGTTTGTGGAGGGGTTTTCATCTATAAACATTCCATTGAATAGAATGGCTAAGAAGGGTGATATATTTAGATGGTCGAACAAGTACGAGGAGTGTTTTCATAAGCTCAAGACTGCTTTAACCACGACTCTAGTTTTTGTATGACCTTCAGGATTAGGGTTGTACATGATTTATTCTGATGCTTCAGGGGTTGGTCTTGGGGGTGTGTTGATGTAGGACAATAGGGTGATTGCCTATGCATCGCGCTAGTTGAAGCCCCATGAGAAGAAATATCCGGTGCATGATACTGTGCACGCACTCAAGATTTGGAGGCATTACTTATATGACGTGTCTTGTAGTGTGTATACGACTCATCAGAGTCTCTAGCATCTATTTAAATAGAAAGATTTGAATTTGAGGAAACATAGATGGTTGTAGTTGTTGAAGGATTATGATATCACCATTCTTTATCATTCGGGGAAGATTAAAATAGTAGGAGACGCCTTGAGCAGAAAGTCGAAGAGTTTGGGGAATTTAGCATTCAATCCTGCTGTGGAGAGGCCTTTAGCTGTTGATGTTCAGGAAAATAGATTTGTGAGATTGGATATTTTGGAGCTGAGCAAAGTTCTCGCTCGTGTTGTTTCACAGTTATCTTGGTTTGAGCGCAATTGTTACACCCCATGTTTTCATACGTGAGAGTACGTCGTAACTCAATTGATGTGAGCTCAGAAATGAGATCATCTTTGAAAGTTCATAAAGTAAGTTAATCAAGTTACCTTGGAGGTTACAAATCTTTAAGATCGTGAATAACAAGAACCAAGAGTGTTGGAAGGCTTAGAAGCTAAACGAATTGAAGAAATAGGTTTCGTCGAAAGTCGACAAGCGGGGAAAGTTATAACATATATTTTGGGGTGAGACTAGGGTGCTTAACATAATAATAAGGTTTAGTTTATGAGTTATTTTAGTCGTATGATAGTCGTGTGTTACGTTTTAAAGTCAAGCAAGTCGTGGAACAAAAGTTTGCAAAGGTCATCACAAGTTACATTCATAATATGCTGAACATTAGGTTAAATGTAGCTGAGCTTTTCTCTCAGTATACTTGGAATTACAGGATGATCCACATTCCAAATTGAAGCTCTACGAGTCTAGTTTCCAATGCATTAAACTGTTCGGAGATATGACATTGGAGTAGAGAGATATTTGTATTTATACAAGACTATGGATGCAGCTCCCATGGGACCCACTCAGGCAGTGGGTGATTCTCCAACCTTTAAAGATCAGGTCAAGACTCATTTTGGGTCATTATTCAACCCAACCAGACCCTATACTCTCCCAAAACACTCTCAAATTAGTCTCCATAATTCTAGAGTGAAAACCAAAGAGAAAAACATGAATCCAATGCTACAGATCCTGTGGTGCTTGCTAGATTGTAGTCCTTCATCTTGTGGCTGTTTTGGAGGATTCTTCAAGTGAAGTAACCTCAGTTTTCATGTTTTTCTTATTGATTAAGGTAATAATCAGTCTATCATTCATATATATTAGATTTTCAAGGTTAACTCAAGTGTTTACACACCAACTTGAACACCAAAAATTGATTCAAGAAGAGAATGCAATACCTATAGTGTTGTGGTGTCATTGAGGATAGTTGTGGGATGTTCTTGGCTGAAATTTAATGTTATTTCTACTGGTTAAGGTGAGTATAACATCCTACTACATGTACTTGAAGTTGTTTGTGTGTTGGTTGCATTATTTGAGCAAAATACTACAAGAGGAGACTTGAAATAGTTTGAGATGTTATTGTTTTTAATGGATTGTTTTGGAAAGGTTGTTTCCATGAACTATAAATGGTTGGAAAACATTGAAAATTACTCTCTTATGATGTTTTTATAATAAAATATTATCTACATGTCGAACTTGTTGGTGGTACTGTGAGTATGAAGAGAAAGGACAACATAACAATGGAAAGTTATACTTCTTGTTGTTGTTAGATTGTTGGGATGTTAGAGGGTGAATTAGGAGACGAATAGGAGGTTAGAAGTCCTCCTATTTTACTTAATATCATGATGGCTATATTGTTAAGTTAGTGAATGAATGACTTTGGGGTTAAAGGGTTCAAAAGAGATTCAATCTGAGCTTGTCGTTTGTCGTGTTAAATAGTAGTTTCGTTGGTGATGTTTATGCACTTGTTGTTGTGTAGCTTAATTTTTTTGTGATGATGAAAGTATATAGGTGAAGGTTGGATGGTTTTGTGTTGGTTGATGTACTTGGTAAAGTAAGGTTATAGGGGAGATGCTGCCCAAATTTACATAAACTAGCTACTAGTTTAAGTTGCGGACTTAGCCTTTACTCAATACTGATTTTGAATTAACTTATGCTATGGCAGATTGAGTTGAGTTGTTTGAAGAATTTCTTAGAAGGTATTAAGGACTCAACAGAGTTAAGGTATGTTAAGGCTATCCTTTATTTCCTTTTGGCATGATCCATATGATACAACGAGACGAGCAAACACGCAACTTTCACAAGTGACTCTATTCTTAAAAGTACTAGGGTTGCCTATGTTCTTGATTCCCCCTATGTCCTATTATCATATCGTCTGATCACGGGTCTCAGAAAATACGTAAGTTGATAAAGTTTATTTCTGATATTAACCGAAGGCATATTGATCTTATGATATTCTGAGAGATCTTATTGACTTACTTCATTATGCATTGCATTCATTTATACATGTATATTAACCCATGAACAGATGGCGTGTATGAGTTTGTATACCATGTTGGATCGTCCTATGTCTAGTATTCCCTTATTTTTTATTCTTGTTATCTCATGACGGCTCTTCTAGCCCACTTAACCATGATTGTATGATAAGAAAGATATGTTACGTTGGTACTTAGTTGAGTAAGGCACCGGGTGCCCGTTGCGGCCCTATAGTTTGGGTCATGACAGCAATAAGGCACGTCAGTATGAGGATCCCCATTTGCTTGTCCTCAGATACACGGTGCAACACGATAGTGCAAAAGAGGTGACTATTGGTTATGATGGTGTATTGCAATTTTTGGGTTGAATTTGTGTTCCTAATGTTGATGGCTTAAGAGAGTTGATTCTTGAGGAGGCTCATAATTCGAGGTGCTTTGCTTCAGAAGATTGATATACTTAAGTAGAAGTGGGAGTGTATCACTAGGGACTTTGTGGTAGGGTTTCTATGGACCATGTGGAAGTTCGATGTTGTTTGGGTCATTGTGGATTAGCTGACTAAGTTGGCGCATTCCATTCTTGTTATGACTTCCTACACTTCGGAGCAATTGTCGTAGATCTACATTATAGAGAATGTCTTATTGCATAGTGTACTTATTTCTATCATCTCAGATCGTGGCACTCAGTTTACATCACACTTCTAGAGGGCTGTTCAGCATGAGTTGGGCATGCAGGTTGAGTTGAGTATGGCATTTAATCCTCAAGCGGACAGGCAGTCCGAGCGGTCCATTCAGATCTTTAAGGACATGTTGAGGGTCTCGATCATTAACTTTGGAAGCCAGTAGGATCAGTTCCTACCATTAGCAGAGTTTGCCTATAACAACAACTACCAGTATAACATCCAGATGGATCCGTATGAGTCATTATATGGGAGGCAATATCGTTCTCTGGTTAGTTGGTTTGAGACCAGTAAGACTAGATTATTAGGCACAGATTTGGTTCGAGATGCTTTGAAGAAATTGAAGTTGATTCATGAGAGGCTTCTCACCGCTCAGTCCAGGCAGAAGAGTTATGCTAATAGAAATGTTTGTGATGTGGCATTCATGGTGAGTGAGAAGGTTCTACTTAGAGTTTCACCTATGAAGGGCATGATGAGGTTCGGTAAGAAGAGCAAGTTGAGCTTGAGGTTTATTGGTCCTTTCGAGGTGTTGGAGAGGGTTGGCGAGGTTGCCTACAGACTTGCTTTGCCTCCTAGTCATTCGGGAGTCCATCAAATATTTCATGTTTCTATGTGTCACGACCCAAAATCCAACTAGTCATTATGACACCTAACCCAACCTGCTAGGTAAGCTAATTAACAATAATCCAATTCAAATAAGAAATACAAGGAAAAATAAGTGATAAAATATCTAAACTTTAATACATTTCCCAAGTACTGGTAGTACAAATCATGAGCTTCTAAGAGTTAGAGTTTACAAAGCTGGTATAAAATAAATACATCATCTGTTTGAAATATACATTAACATATAAGTAATTTTAAAGCTACCAAGAACAAGAGGCAGCTATGACCGGAACGCAGGTACATCTTTAGTGCCAACTCCCACCATACACAATAACATCAGCATCCAAAATCTGCACGCAAGGTGTAGAAGTGTAGTATGAGTACAACTGACCCCATATACTAAATAAGTAACAAATCTAACCTTAGGTTGAAAGTAGTGACGAGCTTGGACAAAGGTCAGAGTCCAACACCAATAGTCATGAACAATTTGTAACAATATAAGAAAAAATATTACAAGTAATAACTCAAAATATATGATGCTCAGCTTGTTCACAGTTACGGAAAATAGTCATGCTTTTCAGATATAACAGTAAAACCCAAATCTTTCACCGAAATCATCAAAGTATGAGTAACTCAAAAAAAACTGTGATTTTTCCCAAAGCCTTTCAACAATAAAAAAGATGTTTTATTATCAGGTAGCATGAGGAAAGTACGTCTCTATGTCTACATGTCAATGTGCATGTGAAGTCATAAATGTCACAAAACCGTGTAACATGAGGAAATGCATCTCTATACATGTATGCCAAGTATGCATGTTAGATGCAATGTGACACAATGATGAACTCATGTACTCACACTCTCAGAGTACTCAATCTCAATGTCTCACACTCCCACTCATCACACTCAATCACTCAACACACCCAGTCACTCAATAGTGTACATGGCAGATCCAACCCAAACGTTAATAAATCCTGCTGCGGCGTGCAGCCCGATCCCATCGTGAATCAATAGCAATTGCGCTCACTATGCATGTGCAGAGTCCGGAAGAGCAGATCCAGCCCAAGCGCTATAATAAGCCAATCATGGCATGAATCAATAAAGCCTGTTGCGGCGTGCAAACCGATCCAATTATGAATCAATAATACCTGTTGCAGCGTCCAACCCGATCTCATCAATGTCACTCATAATTCGGACCTTAGGCCCCAACTTAGTCATCAATCTCTCCAGTCTCTCGGGCTCACAATGTCATGAATATCAGCCCAAAAATGATGATATGATGTATCAATAAATAGCAATAAAGACTGAGATATGATATGCAAATGAATGAGTATGACTGAGTATGTAACTGTAATTTAAGCAAATACCTCAACAACGGATATGACCTTAGTGGGTCCCAACAGAATAAGCATATAGCCTAAACATGGGTTCAAACATGGATCACAACTCAATTACTCTAGCACGTAGATATTTCATGGATAAAAATAAGATTAGGTAACTACACAGTATCACAGAATCAACCGAGTCATAATTCACACGGTGCATGCCCACACGCCCGTCACCTAGCATGTGTGTCACCTCAATGCCAACACATAACATGTATATTCATGGATTCATACCCTCAGCATCAAGTTTAGAAGTGTCACTTACCTCGAACAAGCCGAATCCAATACCAACCAAGCCAAACAATACTTTAGAAATGCCATCCCGCACGTACCGACCTCTGAACGGCTCAAAACTAGCCAAAAGCAACTCAAGAACATCAAAAAATGCCAAAGGAAACAAACCCAATCGATAAAGGTGGAATCTTTAATCAAAAGCCCAAAGTCAACCAAAAAATCAAACTCGGGCCCGCACCTCGAAATCTAACAAAACTCGCAAAATTCGACAACTCATTCAATTATGAGACTAACCATACAAGTTTCACTCAAATCCGACTCCGAATCGATGTTCAAAACTCAAAGATTCACTCTATGAAACATTGGACAAAACCCCGAATTTTTTCTTTAAAATTCATAATCTAATTACAAAAAATGAAAGATAGATTTATGAAATATAACCAAAACCGAGTAGATAACACTTACTGCAATCCATATGGTAAAAATCGCTTCAACATTCGTCTCAATGCGAGCTCCATATCTCAAAATATGCTAAAATATCGGAAACCTTCGAAATAGAGTACTTTATACATTGTTCTAGGGGTACCCTACGCGATCACGGTCACAAACATCGCAATCGTGGTTACAAAATTTTCCAGGACAATTTTTACCCTAGGTGATCGCGGCCATTTCCCCGCAATCGCGATGAACAAACTTCCATAACCCTTCCCAACCTCTTCTCTGACAGCTTGTACTATATCAGCCATAATATTTTGTACAAATCTCCAAGTTACAAACAGTTTGATTTTCTGAACCTAGAAACAAAAATCTACAACTTTTGCTTATAGATCATTTCCAAATTCGTTACAGATTGCAAGATATAAGCTTCTAAAATCAGATCAGTAACAATAGAATTTCTTTTATGCGATCGCAAAATGGATTCCGCGATCGCGATTCACAAGCCCATTTTTCCCATTTTACTCTTCGCGATCGTGGCCATTTCTACGCTATCGCAATGTACACCCTTGTAGCCAAAAACTATCAACTAAAAATGGCCTAGAAATGGTCTGAAACCACCCCGAAACTCCCCTGAGCCCCTCGGAACCCCATCCGAACATACCAACAAGTCCCAAAACATAACACGAATCTATTCAAGGCCTAAAATCACACATAACAACATCAAAACCATGAATCGTCGATCAAGATCAATCTCTTAAGTTCAATAACTTCAAACTTCGAACCAAGGGTCTGATTCAAGCATAACCAATCGAGAATGAACCCAAATTTTGCATACAAGTTCCAAATGACATATCGAACCTATTCCAACCTCCGGAACAACAATCTGAACCCGATAACATCAAAGTCAACTCTCGGTCAAACATATGAATATTCCAAACCTTCAAATTTTCAACTTTCGCCAATGAGTGCCGAAACCTTCTAGAAATATCCAAATACAAATCCGGGCATACGCCCAAGTCCAAAATCACCATCCAGACCTAACAGAACCATCAAAACTCCGATCCAAGGTCAAATACTAAAAAGTCAAACTTGGTCAACTCTTCCAACTTAAAGCTTCCTAGTTGAGAATCATTCTTCCAAACTAGTTTCAAATCATCCAAGAATCGAAGCTGACGATACACTCAAGTGATAATACATTATACGGAGCTATTCATGCCCTAAAACCACCGAGCAAAGTGCAAATCCTCAAAATGACTGGTCAGGTCGTTACATCCTCCTCCACTTAAACATGCGTTCGTCCTCGAACGTGCCAAGAGTCATTCCAAAGACATCAAATCACTGTGTAATCTTACCATGCATGTACCTGGGGGTGATCCCGCATCATCCTAATCCATATAAGCCTTAAGACACAACCTAACTGAAAATCATTAATTCAACCTTAGCCCATAAACATTAGAATCTAATTTCCAGCATCCGGAATTTCCTATAAGACCTGAATCTCGCATCTACACACTGTATAAATCTGAACAAGCTGCATCAATCCATAACCATAACCCAAGACACAATCACATGATATACCACATAGCTCAAATATTCATAGCAGTAACTTTCGACTGCAATAGCTACTCGATAACCAACCCGACACCGGTAACAAACCTCATATCAATTAAAATCTTGTTCTGAACCTCCGTACACTGCCAACGATGAAAACAACATACAGAAACTCATAACCACCCATCAGATTAACAAGTCAGGAGCTCTCTTGGCCGATAAGAACCTAAAGCCAAATTTTAAGCCGACTTCTAAAATTATTTCTCTATACATACTATAATATAATCCGATAGTACTCAGTCTAGGTCCAATGACCTCATCTTGTCCAACACAACCATTCTATTGACATGCCACACCAACACAACCTAAAGCCACAAATCGTGCAATTCGTGCACCAATAAGCAACAATTCAAATGTACTAAAATATGGAAAATGATTCAAATGAGAGAACCGTCCTGCAAGCTCAATAAGTACCACCACAACGCAATGCTAAGAACCCATCACACACAGTAGAACCAACACACATGAATCTAACACAAAGGATCATATCCAAACATAGCCCTGTTGCAATGCGTGACCCATCCAGACACCGGTCCATATGAAATACCTTAAGTCACAATGCTCAAAATCAACTACATGCAATTCGACATCAAGTACACGAAGTGCATGACAATAACCATGGAAAAGCAATAACAGAATATACCACAGTCTGAAAAGAATATAACCAAGGCGCAATCAACCACTCAACACCCTAATAACCATCTCGCTGGAATTCCGCTGCAAGGCCCAAACAGAACTGCATCATGTGTGCACATAACCAATAAATCAAAACCCCTCGTAGCATAGAAGAGTAACTCATAGAACATATCCGAACACTAACAAACTCAACTCTAACCGAATGCCACACCCCTCAGCACAAACAATTCTGAGTCATCAAATTCGACCCGGTGTAGAATACACATCCTTATTGGGCCTACCAATAGGCCCCCAAATCAACCCTGGTCATCCATAAATAGATAATTAACCCTCCGAAAGTCCACAATGACCTAACCATAATGCATACTATCATCTGGCTAGCTTTGGCCATATCTTCACGGTCCGCATCCCCAAAACAATCTGCTTCTGAGGACTCTCAGTATCCAAATCCATAAAACACATGAATCATCGTAGCCGATCCCAACTCCACCACTCGAATGACTAACACATCTCTAATACATAATCATCCCCACGAGAAATACTTCTGTAATTCTTACATACCATAGAGCAAAATCTGAACATCAGCAATCGATCAACCAGGCGAGTACCGCAATACCAGTGAAGCATCCATAAGTCAAAACACAGTGCGCCTTTTGAAATGTGCACCCTTCTCAGGCATTACCAAGTATTTATAGCATTCATCGAAACATCAGAAATCGTCCATGTTCTCTAAGAATTCATGACCTTCCCTTCAAAATTGAACTGTGACCTTGCTCATGCAAATCTCAATCCCACACAACACACCACATCTATCATGCCATCACATGAAAAGTACGAGAATCTCACAATCAACTCTGAATCACAAGAAAACTACATACTCAATTAGCCAGGAACCTTTCACATGATCCTATCCAGTAGAAAATCACAATACTTAACATGCTCCTCACACCGGTAGGAAATATCCGTCTCAAACCGTGGTAGAAGTCATCGAGAACACTTTGAAATCCATTTGCATATAACCAAGCTATCATAAATGAATCCCTCTAACTCAACCAAGCCACGCATGTTGCCAAATCCAAGAGTATTGCCACAAAACACCCGTAAAGCCTCACCTCATCATAAGAACCAAAACCGATCATATCTGTTACCGTGCTGATCCAACCTACTACCAAGTTGTCCTATTTCTCTGAGTTCCTTTCGAATTACTCTCAAGTTGACATTTATCCAGCCAAAATACCACGAACCTTAACCAAAACTCACCACACGAGACCCTAGCAATAAACCACAACGCCCTAAGGCCCATAAGTCATTGTAATTCCTCTTAAGCACCCCAAAATTACCACAACCGAGACACCCAATCCGAAAAGACCTTGTTTGAATCTAAGGCCGGTTCCTGCACCTTTATGATACTAAAATGTATAATCCATAATGATATAGAAATATCACGAGTCTCAACACCATGCAATGTAAATCTCATATTCTAGCCATATACAAATCCAAAAAATTCTCAATTACTACATATAAATACTGAATCCATGATAACCTTCTTAAGAGTCATCCACTCTACTCAAATCTCAATTGTACCGCCCAAACATGCCGAACGACATGTGTCCCATTAGCATGACAACATCCATAGAAGTAACCCAGCCTTAACGTAACTAAGCAAATTCCTAGTCCATGCACACTACATCCTTCACGGATAACAACTCAATCATTCCATGATTCCCATATACCCATAAAGTGTAATACACCATGCATCCAGAAATTTCCTTGCTTAAGTCATCCTCAAAACCAGCCTTTGCAAGTCATAACCGATCCACAAGTATGCCTCGGACCGAAACTAATACAACACGTAACCACACAATCAAATCATCGACAACAGACTCCCCCACTTGGCTCAAAGCCATAGATCAAAACACTCAATAACTCACAATGCTCGTACCCTATTAATGCCATAATACCGCAGTGAGATTCAACTAAATCCTTCCTAAGCTCATGTAACACAAACCATATAATACCTTAAATCATCCGCTAAGCTCGCATTCATCCTTGTGATAGTCAAGTCAACTTTCTCAACCGATCCAAAATCAAATTGCAACACCTATAACCCACTGGTAGAAAAGAAAACCTCTACCAACATCATAAGGATCACACCTCCGTAGACTACCCCGCAGGAGATAACCCACCTGCTTAGCCTCAGACTGACATCTCTCTATATCCTTTCACAGCCACAGCTACTACGTAATCACTTAATCTTCCTAAGTCTGAACTTATCAATAAGACATGAGAATATTGTTCGTTCCATAATTAAACAACATGAAAGATCCTTCAACGCACTCATAACCCGAGACTGCACGTCACATCATGATAGAAATCAAGCACCCAATATTCCTTTTTACATCTCAAGTAAATTCTTCTCATCACATTCAAACTATCTGAACACAGCCCACAATAATATTATACTCATCATTTAGTCATCATACCACTATCAGGACACAAATTCCACTCAAAGGGACACCACTGGACATAGAAGTCCAATAGCACATGCTCACACAACTAAAACTATCGAGCCTAAGTTGCAGTCCAAATCCGGCCTCAAGTCCTCTAGACTGGCCCATCACCAAAACACAGAAGACGCATCTCACACCTCATCCATGGAATTCCACAAGCCGTCGATGTACGGCTAATACCAAGCGCTCACATGCGTATACGAGTGAGTGGAAGGAATTCAAAGAGATACGCTTCAAGCTGAATCAATGTCGTACGATAAGGAAAGAAAGATGGGAAGTTTATTCTAAAGGCCCTGTAGCCTCTCGAAGATAGGTATGGACGTCATCATACCGATCCGCAAGACTCTACTAGACACTTGCTCATGACTCATAGAACCTATGAACCTAAAGCTCTGAAACCAACTTGTCAGGATCCAAAATCCAACTAGTCGTGATGGCACTTAACCCAACTCGCTAGGTAACCCAATTAACAATAATCCAATTCAAATAAGAAATACTGAGAAAAATAAGTGATGAAATATATAAACTTTAATACATTTCCCAATGACTGGTAGAACAAATCATGAGCTTCTAAGAGTTAGAGTTTACAAAGCTGGTATGAAATAAATACATTATCTGTTTGAAATATACATGAGCAGATTAATAATTTTAAAGCTACCAAGAACAAGAGGCAGCTATGACCGGAACGCAGGTATATCTTCAGTGCCAGCTCCCGCCATACACAACAACATCAACATCCAAAATCTGCACGCAAGGTGCAGAAGTGTAGTATGAGTACAACCAACCCCATGCACTTAATAAGTAACAAACCTAACCTTAGGTTGAAAGTAGTGACGAGCTTGGACAAAGGTCAGAGTCCAACACCAATAGCCAAGAACAATTCATAACAATATAAGAAAACAAAATACAAGTAATGACTCAAAAATATGATATTCAGCTCATTCACAGTTACGGAAAATAGTCATGCTTTTCAAGTATAACAGTAAAACCCAAATCTTTCATCAAAATCATCAAAGTAAGTAAGTCAGAAAAACTGTGATTTTTCCCAAAACTTTTCAACAATAAATAAGATGTTTCATTATTAGGTATCATGAGGAAAGTACGTCTCTATGCCTACATGTCAATGTGCATGGGAAGTCATAAATGTCACAAAACAGTGTAACATGAGGAAATGCATCTCTATGCATGTATGCCAAGTATGCATGTCAGATGCAATGCGTCACAGTGATGAGCTCATGTACTTACACTCTTAGAGTACACAATCCCACTGTCTCACACTCCGACTCATCATGCTTAATCACTCAACACACTCAGTCACTCAGCACTGTACAGGGCAGATCCAGCCCAAATGCTAATAAATCCGGTTGCGGCACGCAGCCCGATCCCATTGTAAATCAATAGCAATTGCGCTCACTATGGGTGTGCAGACTCCGGAGGGGCAGATCCAGCCCAAGCACTATAATAAGTCAATCATGGAATGAATCAATAAAGCATGTTGCGGCGTGCAGCCCAATCCCATCATGAATCAATAATACCCTCTGCGGTTTGCATCCTAATCCCATCAATATCATTCACAATCCGGCCCACAGGCCGGATCTCAGTCATCAATCTCTCCAGTCTCTCAGGCTCACAATGTCATGAATATCAACCCAAAAATGATGATATGATGTATCAATAAATAACAACAGAGACTGAGATATTATATGCAAACAAATGTGTATGACTGAGTATGTAACTACAATTTAAGCAAATAACTCAACAGTGGATATCACCTCAGTGGGTCTCAACAGAATAAGAATATAGTCTAAACATGGTTTTTAACATAGATCACAACTCAATTACTTTAACACGTAGAGATTTCATGGATAAAACCAAGATTAGGTGACTATACAGTATCACAAAATTAATCGAGTCATAATTCATACGGTGCACGCCCACACACCCGTCACCTAGCACGTGTGTCACCTCAATGCCAACACATAACATGTATATTGAGGGATTCATACCCTCAGCATCAAGTTTAGAATTGTTACTTACCTCGAAAAAGCTGAATCCAATATCGAGCAAGCCAAACAATACTCTAAAAATGCCATCCCACGCGTACTAACATCCGAACGGCTCAAAACTAGCCAAAAGCAACTCAAGAACTAGGCTAGCCACCTCTTTGCCTTTATCCACTGAAATTGATCTTGTGTTCCCTGCTCCAATTGTCTCTTGGTTCTGCCTATTCTCCAGAGTCACCACTGGTAAGTTAGCCCAAGTTTGTTCTTGTATTGTGGTATCTTGAGACTGATTCACTTTGTTCACAATTTCTACCATCACAAGTTCTTTGCATGTCCATTCATATGTGACTTTCTTTATTTCTCTTCTTCTCTTTGGTTGTTCATTCTGCTGCATTCTAGGCCCTTGTTGAGTAGCACATGTGTGGCCAATAGTCTGGCATTTGTCACAGTAGTTTGGTTCCATTCATACACCAACTGTTGTTGAAATTTTCTGCCTCTAGGATCCATAAGGATCCATAACAGTAACCTTTGTAGGAAAGATCTTTGTTACATTGACTTCTATCATCATCCTTGTATAGGAAATTCTTGTTTGCTTTGTAGTGCATTCATCCGCAAACAATGACCCATAGAGGTAATATCACCCATAGTAAGTTTAGGGAATATCACCCATAGAGGTCTCTCGGCTAGGAATTCCTTGTTTAAATCAAGTTAGGTGTCCATGGTTTCAGAATTATTGGCCTATTGTTGATGGTATGAGGTCCAACATAGAAAATTTTGTGCATATCCACCGTCAATTTTAACTTAATCACATAATAGCCTTCATCATGTAAGAACAACCCCGGCTCAGCAACATCTAACCAGTGTTGGGTAATATATCTCCTCATTGTATTATACCCACTTTGTCCCCAATTATATAGGCTATCATAGCAACACTCCATTTCTTCTCTTCCTCCACCACATCTTGAAGCTCTATTTGCACTATTGTTTGTGTGGAAAAAAATGGTTTTAATATCTCAAAAAGAATTGTTTAAAAAATCATGTCTAGGTTCATTCTTTTAATATTTGTAACAACTAATTTGATAAGTTTGAATTCAATCTTTGACAAATAAAATCTGACAATTGAATGATAATAACTTATACGTTACTTTTGGTGCATCAGTTATGCAGAGCCTTAACGTTTCTTAGCCTTAATGGCTTTTGTTTTAACGTATGGTAATAAAAATTTTGAAAAGCCTTTATGGCTTGGAAGTTTTCTTGTCAGATAGTGCAATTTTGTTTTGACTATATATACTACTTTGTTTTCATCTTTTAAAGGTAGTGAAAAAGAAAAATCTTTTCTTATATTATACTGGGTTGTCGTTGTTAATCTTTGTTGTTTCTGCTCCTAGTTTATACAAGAAGAGTTTGTTGAATACTTATGGATACGCCTAATTTTATTCATTACGGTATGAGCGAAATATTCTTAAGGACAGTGTACTTGACGCGCCTCAAGCTAAACCTTATTTTCGGTAATACAATATTTTTCCAACAGTTTGCCCATCTACAATTTGGGGAGGAATATATCAAAGTGTCATTCCATGAGTGGCTGGCCGATTTTGCAAATTCACCCATGCCTTTGGTCCATCCCTGTTATTTGCAGGGTACACTGTTGCATTGAGCTGCTCCATAGGTTTCTCAGTAACAATATTAGCTACAGTGGGTTCAAATTTATCTATGCTCGGCTCCTTTGCATTTTCCCCCTCCTTTGATAAATCACTGGAGCTAATACTCTGCTAAGGGTTAGCCAGAACTCCTGTTCCATTGATTTTTTCACCAGATATAGCTGTGTCAAGCTTACCCAATTGCCCTGTTAGTAATGGAGTACTAAGGGTCAATTTCCTGCTCACTCCAGTGATAATACTACCTCACTTGAGATCATCTCCGGCGTCATCGTCCCTTGCGTTTGAGATAGAATTACCTTCCCAGCTTGTGCGCTAGTGCTTACGGAGCTTCCGAAAGCAATAATAGGTATTTTGTTTGGCCTTCCTCATCTGTGACCTCGTCCTTTCCACATGGCATCCACACCAGCATACATTAGCTAACGTGTGCTGAGAGCATTATTTGTTCTATATCATTATCACTAAGTTTTTTGGCAAGTCTGATTCTCATGAATAAAACCAATATGGCTCCGATTTTAGGGATTTCTACAAGATACTAGCCCTATACATTAAAGAAAAGAGAATATCTTCAAGATTCTGGCACATCACCACCGATTCACTCTCGATTAGGGTTTGTGCACGATTTGAGCTAATCCAACTTTGATTCGGTTTGCATTCGACTGATTTTTTTCCTTGTGTGTTTGATTAGTACTTAAACTATATAAACCCCCTCTCCTCTTCCGCTCTAGTCATACTTAAGTCACTCATTTCTCCTGCTTTCATTGATACTTACTTTTCGGTTAAGTATTTGGATATTTGAAGTTTGTATTCTCTAGATTTCATCTACAACAGGTTGAAAGCCAAGGCTATTGAAACTCTGGTTAGCTAATCCTCCCCTAGCACAAGTAGTGCTCGGGGTTCTCTGAAACCCTCGTGAACACTGAAGTGCTAGGAATCGAGGATTTTGGGATTCAAGAACTTCTTGAAGTTATTCACTGGTCAAGGCTCTCACTCTATTGGGTTACTTTGGGATTATTACTCTAATTTCTGGTTTTATTATCTTTGATATTTCTCTTGCGTAACTGGTTAGTCCCCTTTACTATGCATTTTCTTTCCTATGTGTTCAATTGCAGATTATGAACATGTTTCTTTTCAATTTAGGCCTTGTGTGAATTCTTAGCAAAAGCATGCTTATAGGAGAATTTATATTATTGTTTCATGCTCTCGATTTCAACTTTAGAGTTGTTAAATGCTTACTCATGTTGTGAAAAACTCCTCCGCATATGAATATGATCATAGCATGCTTCATTAGTTGGTTTCTTCCTAACTAGCTAGCTACTGTCATGACTTCAAAAACTTTGTCTCTTGTGAACCAAATTTGATGCTTGGCTATCCTTCATCGTGGAAAATATTATATGCCTGTATATTTTCTTGTGCATGCCTATTACCTTGCCTTATTGAATTGACTCTTATCTGGTTGGAATATGTTTTGAAACCTGAAGAATATGGTTATATGGCATCTAGTTTCTGCTTACATATGTTTCACCTAGTTAACCTTATTACTCAATTAAAATTTGATAGATACTGATCAATTTAATATTTCTAGTATCGCTTGCCTAAAGAGGTCTCGAGTCAAATTGCACTCTGGCTTGATTGATTGTGCCGTCTGCTGCTACTGTGGGATCTCAGGGTTGAGTGCTGGGTCTTGATCGCGTTGGGAAACATCCTGAAGGCCCAATACTTACCTGGGACTGTGATTATAATTTTCTTCGCTGTGTATTTGTTCATTTTAGTTTACTTCATTCTTGGGTCTGTAATAATGATGTAACTAACTATGGGGATGTTAGTACAATTTGGGGACAGGGAACATTATATATTTCATCACTTATTAGACAACGTGCTTATAGGATCATAGGGTAGAAATCATGTCTATAGAATGTTGTCCTTTTATACTTTTCTCTCGCATTCGCTCTTTGTTATGCCTAGAAACCATGCCTATAGGATTTAATATGCAACAATATGCTTTACCTGTTTGTTACTATTTAGAAAGCATGCCTACAGGGTGACAACTTAGTAATTCGATCTTAATATATATTTGTATACCTGGTGATATGAATCTGTCCAGTTATTCTTTTTGACGTATGTCCACTAATTGACGCACTTAGAGATCATGCTTATAGGGCCAATGTTTAAAATCAAATTTGCCTGTTTATATTGCTTGTTTATAAATCATGGCTATAGGACCTAACACTATTCTATGTGGATTATTTGTTGAGGTCTAGCAAACATATGCTTAGGACTTGATAATAAGCAGCCATCACAATGTAAATATCATGCTTATAATAACTGAATTTAAGCAACGTTGTTGAACCTGTGTACCCATTTTTTTAAAAAATATCATGTCTATTGGAACCTCGCAACTTATAATTTGGAATAACTCGCATGTATGCCGCCTTCGCGTGCTTAAAAACCGGTTCGATCATTTTGGAACCAATGTATCAAATACATTCAGATTTGCTTGCATATAACCTGCCCCATTTCGCTTAAGTGTCTATATGAGAGGCTAATTTGAGCGTTTACTTGTACAACATGCTATATGGTAGTCCAACTTGTTCTCTTCTATGTGACGCTGATTAGAAATTGGAATAGAAACCTTAGCTTTTATTTGAGTCTAGAACTTCCCTTTAGATAGTGTCCAACGCCTCCTGGACTATAGGAAGGGGCGGCTAGTTATATTAAGGCACGACGTAGAATCAAATAGTACGCTTTAGGTAAATAATTTAAAAATAATAATGAGGGTAGCTGAGATGATACACAAATTACCCGAATAACCATTGCACTTTGGCTATAAAAGTCTTAGCAGACTTTGCACGGGAGTTAATCCATTAGGTTAAAAACACAGGTCTCCCTTAAATAATAATTAATTAGTTTCCTTAGGATAAAATTATTCCCTACCAATTGTAACAACCCGATCGGTCATTTTGAGTGTTAGTATTTCGTTTGCCGGTTTAAGACCTTGAGTAACTTCATATGATGTATTATGACTTGTGTATGGGTGGGTTTTGTGTTCGTAAGGTTCAGGGATTGATTTAATAAAGTGATTCTCAATTTGGAAGCTTTAAGTTGGTATAATTGACCAAAGTTTGACTTTTAAACGACCTCGAAATCAGGATTTAATAATTTCAATAGGTTCGTATGGTAATTTTGGCTTTGGCATATGTTCAGATATAAATTTGGATGTTCCTCGAATGTTTTATCTCTATTTGTTAAAAGTTAGCAATTTGAAGAATTTGAGAGTTCATAAGTTTGACCAGGAGTTGACATTGGTGTTATTGTGGTCCAGTTGGGGTTTTGAGACTTTGGATAGATTTATTTAGCTGATTGAGACTTATGTGCAAAGTTTGGTTCTGATCCGAAATGTCTAAGTGTGATTCGGATGCGTTCGGCGAAATTAGAAAGTTTACAACTTAAGAGATGGATTTGATCTTCGATTCTTTATTTTGTTGTTGTTTTTTATGTTTTGAGTTGTTGGATAAGTCCATATCGGTATTTGGACTAGTAGGAATAATTGGATGGAGTCTTGCCTTAAGTTAGTTTTGGAGTATTCGGGAGAGTTTTAGAATGGTTAAGTTGCAAAAATATTAGGCATGAGGTTGCAGAGGCTTGCCTTAAGGGAGCGCGTTGCACGAAACCCATGCACGGCCTTAGATGGGCTTGCCTTAAGGGCATGTGTTGTGCATGCCCCAGGCACGGCCTCAAATGGGCTTGCCTTAACGGCGTGCACGAACCCTAGGCAAGGTGCCAAGTGCTGAAATTTCAGCCTTCTCTATTCAAGTCTCATTTCGTACATAGACTTCATTTTATCATTTTGGGAGCTACACAACTCAGATTTGAAAGATATTTGAAAGAGATTTCATCTACATCATTAAGGTAAGGAATCCTAACCTAGATCTATGATTTTTATTTGAATCTATTATTACTTTTGACTCTAAATCAAGGAATCCAAAAGGAGAAAAGAGGGTTTTGCCTTGAAAGATATGAAAGCGTATTTTTGGGATTTGAGTACCAATTTAGACTCGCTATTGGAATCTAATCACATATTTGGACTCGATAAGTTATGGGTCATCGATATTTGGTATTGGTTTCAGATTTTGGCACGCGGGCCCCGGTTGACCTTTGTTAACTTTTGGGAATTTGATTAAAGATCGAAGCTTTATTGACTGAGATTGCTTCCTATAGTATTGTTATACTTCCTTGATGGATGATTGGCTTGGATTTGTGTGATTGAAGGACTAGAGCTATGTTTTGATGCGATTTAAGGTTGAAGACTACGAGGATACGGTACGTATCTTTCCTAATCTTGTTGACCTTAGGATATGACCTTTTTCGTTTATTAGAATGTGTGAGAAGTGACGTATATAAAAGGTGACGAGTGTATATGTTGGTGCTATGTATGATTCATGACCGGAGTAGTCTTTAGGTTGTACTATGCCTTGTTTTGGATACTGTGCTTCATGCTATCATGCTTTATATATTTGTATGACTACATGAACTTGGTGAATCATGCTACAGATCATGTATGGGTTTAATTTCCCAATTCAAACATAATACTCATTGTGTGTGGCATAACGACCTAATCTGAGCTATAGTCATGTACTTCGCAAATACATACACCTCATCATGCAATTTTACTAGTCCATGAGTATGTGATTTGATATCCATTGACTGTATACATGTATTCTTGTATATGCTTTCTTGGTGATGAACTGGATTGACAACACGTGATTTATCTGTGCGGTGTTAAGATTATGGCATGTGAGTTGTCAGTGCGGTTGTTATAATTATGGCACGTGAATTGTTCGTGCAGCACGTGAGTTGTCCGTGCGATTTTTATTATTATTGGCACGTGAGTTGACCGTGTAGCACGTGAGTTGTCCATGCAGTTGTTATTATTATTGGCATGTGAGTTTTTCGTGCAACACGTGAGTCATCCTTGCGGTCGTTATAATTATGACATGTGGTTGTCCGTGCAGCGTCTGGATAAGGATCCATCCCCCTGGGGTCGCCCTCTCATGTTTCTCGCTTGGTGGCGTACACGCAGTTTGTGAAAAACTGATCGGTTTCTCATTCACGCTGATTATGGAAAACTGATCAGTGGTTGGACTTTGCGTATCTTCTCTATATGCAATCGTTGACGGTTATCAGGTATTCCATGCATATCTTCTCTATATGCAATTGCTGACATTTATTCGATATTTATGCATATCTTCTCTATATGCCACATGATCGATGAATTGATTCAAAGTACATATCTTCTCTATCTATCAACCTAGTAAGTTGGCTTGCTTATTTATTCATGTCTTCTCTATATGCAATTGTCGATGATTTAATGATGTTAGGCGCATATCTTCTCTATATGCTAAGCTGTTAAACTGGTACGAAACCTGTGTATATCTTCTCTATATGCAATTGTTGACGAGTTATTCGATATCAAATGTGTATCTTCCCTATATGTTGAAATTGTTAGTATATTTACGATACTTGTGCACATATTCTCTATGTGCACCGATGGACTCATCTTTACTTCAGGCTTAGATTTCGATATTATTGTTGTGTACATATATATGTTATTGATCTATACAGGTTAAGTAAAGCGAAAATCTTATGACTTGAAAACCTCGTCACTACTTCACCAAGGTTAGTGAGGATACTTACTAAGTACATGGGGTCGGTTGTACTCATACTACACATATGCACATTGCACGCAGATCTTAGAGCCAAACTGATGTGGATGATGAAGGCTAGCATTGAAGTTTTACCAGCGATCCAGATTCAAGCAACTACTTGTTCATGGTGGTTTAGGACTTATAATTCTGTTTATGTTAATTTCAAACAATTGTTATATTATTTCTTCGTGTCGGAGTTGTATTCTTAATCTTAGTTGCTCATGATTTGTACTATAAATCCTTGACATATTGTATGGAATTAAGCCATCTTATTTATTGATTATTAATGATCTTTTATTTGAGTTGTGTTATTTGTTGTTTGGCTTACCAAGCAGGTTGAGTTAGGTGCTATCACGACTTGATGGGATTTTTGGGTCGTGAGACAAAAATTTTCTTTATGCACTTTATTGATTAAGTGACTATTTGTTCATCTTTAATTGTTTGGCATATTTAACCGCCTAGCATTAATTAATTTACAACATAGTATTAGAAATCTAATATTTCCACACAGTTTAAAATTCATCCGGGAACTATATTTATGGACCTCGAAGAGTTCCTAACACCTTCTCTTCAAGGTAATTTGAACCCTTACCTGATCTTTAGTGACGTAGACTAGTTTAATCGGAGTTACTTGCAAATAGGTGCCCTAACACACCACAAAAAGTGACTCCTCTCTTTTAATCTCATTTAAAAGAGTTGTCACATGTCGTAACCTATTTTCGCAAAAAAATGGGACGTGACACCTAGCGTGTGTACTCTCTATGGCACCAGCCACTTCTCAGGACGGGGAAGGAGCTCAGTCCCCACCACTCACACTCCAGAACAGATGTTGCATGGATATTAGACTCCGGGGGTACTACCAGCTGGGGTGGTTTAGCCTATTGTTGCAGTGCCGCCTGAGGTTAAGACTGCTATGTTTGATGATGAGCTGAAGAGGATGGATAGGTTTTAGAAGTTTCACCCTTCTCCTTTCAGCGGGTTGCCTACATAGGATATCGAGCAGTTCTTAGACCGACGACTTGAGATTTTGCGCAATTTGGGTTGGTAGAGCCCAATGGACTGGACTTCAATGTTCTATAGATGCAGGGTTTAGCCAAGAGGTGGTGGCAAACCTATAAGATGGGCAGACAAGCAAGTCACTACCTCTTACTTGGGCTCAGTTTTCACAGCTTTTCTTGGAGAAGTTTATTCCACTCACTCAAAAAGATGACATATTATCACGACCCCAATTTCTCACCGTAAGATGTCGTTATGGCACCTAGTTTTGTAAGACTAGGTAAGCCTAATATGCATGGAGAAATAGCGAAAATAATAATAGAACTTCAAATTTAAACCATCTAGCTATCATAATAGAACTCAAACATACCGTTGACAATAACTCCCAAAATGTGGGGCGATTGAGTCATAAGCTCTATACGAATATACTGTAAAATCCCTAATACCTCATTGTCTAAATAAAGAGTAAGCAGTAGAAAAACAAGGACAAAGGGTGACTCCGCGGCCTGCGAACGCCGGACAGGTATACCTTGAAGTCTCCGAAATGAATGCTCTACTCACTGGTGCCTAGCCTGGGATGAGGTACCTGGATCCGCAAACAAATGTATAGAAGAATAGTATGAGTACACCAAATCGGTACCCAGTAAATATCCAGCCTAACTTCGGTAGAGTAGTAATGAGGCCAGGTCAAGACACCTACTATGATAAGAAAAAGAAGCTGAACAAGTATAGTACAGTCTAATAATGGAAACAAGGAAAATGAGGCAACAAAGAAATTCAAAAAAGATAAGATACAACTAAATTTAAAGCAATAAGGGCAACAAGGAAGGAACACATAATAAGAACATCAAGAAAACAATGCGAAAAAATACAAGTGAGGTAAATGAGAGATAACAACAAGAATCACAATCGAGGTACCACCTCGTAAACTCATTTCAAAATCACAATCCATCTTTCCTTATATCACAGCGGGAGCCTTACATTTAGTTATAAAAATCATTTTTTTCCAGAAATAGCTACCCGCATTTTAGCCCACCTTATCATTCCGCGTGGCTTCAATTAGTTCCCCTATTAACAACACGCGTATCAAGCCCACCTTATTTCACCACATGCTTATCAACCCCTAGTCTTATATCACCGCATGCGAATCAATATCACAACATATCACAACTTGCACCTCAAGTGGCCAAAATGCCACAACTTGCGAAAAGAATCAACAATATCAATGTTTCAACAATAAATAGCCCATGGATCAACCAAAATGTGCACAAGAATATCAACAATAACAAAATGACTGTAAATTGTTCAACAAGAAAGGTATCTTAACAATTTAAAACTTCACCTCAACGTGACATTGGTTTTCACAACTTCAACACCAATAATTTAACAAGAAGATACTTCCCGAAATATCAATTTCCGATACGAGTAACTCAACAATTAGAGATGTAACAATGCAATAAGGAAGGTAATAACTTCAACTAACCATATAAGGGCAAAACGACAAGTAAGAGGTAAAAGAAGTGTTAACTATGTCAAATAAAGCATGTAGGGGTAGATTAACATGTAAGAGTTGATTAATAATGAGAGATATATCATGTTGTGATAATTCGATTAAAGGCATGTTAATAGTCTAAATAACCTAAACCAGTCAAACACCATATATAACCCGTGTTCCCACTCGTCACCTTGCGTACACGGCTTTCACATAACACAAATAGCAAAATCCATCCCAATTCCTAAGGGGTATTTTCCCCACACAAAGTTAGGTACGATGCTTACCTCAAACAAGCTAAATCAATCCACTAGTAAGCCTTTTCCTCGAATAACTAACTCCGAACGACCCGATTCTATTCAAAATAACTTAATACCATAAATACAAATCATAGGGCATCTTGGAACCCGACAAAGCTTACAAAATCCGAATACTCATTCAATAACAAGTCCAACAATACCAAACTTATCCAATTCCGGCCTCAAATCGATCTTCAAATCCCCAATTTTCACGTTAGGAAGTATTACAAATATCCCCCATTTTCTTCACTTTAATTCACTAAATAAATGATAAAACTAATATGGAATGATGATTAATTAATAAATTCGAGTAAAAACACTTACCCTGATCCAAGACATGAAAATCCCCTCCAAAATCGCCGAAAATCGAGCTGTTTAACTCAAAAATTGAAATAAAACTCTAACCCTCGATTTGGAATTTTAATATTTTCTGCCCAGTGATTACTCTACGCGATCGCGGAAAAGCACTCGCGATCGTGAAAAACTAGCTCCACCAGCTCAAAAAATCCCCTACACGATCGCGAGAATACAAACGCAAACGCGATGGCAAAACATTCACAGGCTTCGCGATCGCGGACTACTCCACATGAACGAGATGAATAATGCGTGCCATCACACAACCCCTCCTTCCTTCTATGTGAACGCTGTCCCTCACACGCGTTCGCGATGCACAATCACCCAAACTTCCACGAACGCAGCCAATCCTTCGCGAATGCGAAGAGCAAAAATCATCTTCCAGCAAAGACCCTACGCGATCGCGTCCTATTCTTCGCGATCACGAATATGGAAACCAGAAGCTCTTAAACCAACAATCTCAACACATGCATAAATGGTCCGAACTCAATCCAAAACACACCCCCCCCCCCAAGACCCCGTTCGAACATACCGACAAGTCCTAAAACACGATACGAACTCGCTCGAAGCCACAAATTACATCAAACAACACCAAAACCACGAATCACACATCGATTCAAGCCTAATGAACTAATGAACTTCCAACTTCTAAAACTAATGACGAAACATACCAAACCAACTCCAAATGACCTCAAATTTTGCACATAAGTCATAAATGATGCAACAAACCTATTCCAACTTTCGGAATCGAAATTCGAACTCGATACCAATTAAGTCAACTCTCAGTCAAACTTCTCACCTTCCAAACCTTCAACTTTCTAATTTTCCAACTTTCGCCAATTCAAGCCAAAACGACCTACGGACCTCCAAATCAATATCCGGACATATGCCTAAGTCCAAAATCACCATATGAAGATATCAGAACCATCAAAACTCTATTTTGGAGTCGTTTACACAAAAGTCAAACTCTGATAAACTCTTTCAACTTAAGCTTCCAACTTTGGGACTAAGTGTCCCAATTCACTTCGAAACTTCCCTGAAACCAATCGAATCACCCCGACAAGTCACATAACCACAAAATAAACGTAGAGGAGGCAATAAATAGGGGAACATGGTTGAAATGTACAACACAACCTGCCAGGTTGTTACATCCTCCCCCTCTTAAAACAAACGTTCATCCTCGAACGAGTATAGGGACATACCTGAAGTGGTGAAAATATGAGGATAACAGCTACGCATATCATGCTTGGTTTCCCAAGTTTCCTTCTCGACTGGTTGACCCCTCCACTGAACATTCACTGAAAAAATATTATTTGACCTCAACTTCCAGGCCTACCTATCCAAGGTGGCCACCGACTCCTTAACATAAGTCAAATCCTTGTGCAATTGGAATGAGCTGAAATCTAAAACATGGGAAGGATCACTGTGATACTTTCGGAGCATAGAAACATGGAACACTTGGTGAACTGCAGATAAGCTAGGTGGAATTACAAGCATGTGAGCCACCTCCCCCACTCTCTCGAGGATCTCAAAAAGGACCAATATACCTCGACTCAACTTGCCCTTATTCCCGAACCTCATCACACCCTTCATGGGTAAAACCTGGAGCAAAACCCTCTCTCCAAACATGAATGCAACATCATGAACTCTTTGATCGGCATAACTCTTCTATCTAGACTAGGCTGTATGAAGCCGATCCTGAATCAATTTGCCTTTCTCAAGGCATCTCGAACCAAATCTGTGCCCAATAATCTAGCCTCATTCGACTCAATCCAACCAATTAGATAACGGGACCACCTCCCATATAAGTCCTCAAAATAAGCCATCTGAATACTCGATTGGTAGCTGTTGTTGTAGGAAAACTCTGCAAGCGGCAAAAGCTGATCCCAAGAACCCCCAAAATCCATAACATAGGCACGAAGCATATCCTCCAAAACCTGAATGGTGCGCTCGGACTGTCCATCTATCTGTGGGTGAAATGCTGTAATAAACTCAACCTGTGTGCCTAGCTCACACTGCACAGATCTCCAGAAGTGTAATATAAATTGCGTGCCCCAATCAGAGATAATGGATATCGGCATACCACGAAGTCAAACAATCTCACAAATATAGATCTGAGCTAGCTGCTCTGAAGAATAGGTACTCACCACCGGAATGAAATGAGCCGACTTGGTCAACCTATCCATAATCACCTATACAACATCAAATTTCTTTTGAGTTCATGGGATCCCAACAACGAAGTCTATGGTAACTCGCTCCCGTTTCTACTCGGGTATCTCAAGTCTCTGAAGTAGATCATCTGGCCTCTGATGCTCATACTTCACCTGCTGACAATTTGGGAATCGAGCCACATACTCCACTATATCTTTCTTCATTCTCCTCCACTTATAGTGTTGTCTCAATCCTGATACATCTTAGCAGTACCCAGATGAAAAGAGTATTGTGAACTGTGGGCCTCCTAAAGGATCAACTCACGTAGCCCATCTACATTGGGCACACATAACCGGCCCTGCATCCGCAACACATTGTCATCTTCGATAGAAATCTACTTGGCATCGCCATGCTGTACCGTGTCCTTAAGAACAAGCAAATGGGGGACGTCATACTGACGCTCTCTGATGCAATCATATAAAAAAGACCGAGAACCATGCCAGCAAGAGCTCGACTGGGCTCCGAAACATCTAATCTAACAACTGGTTGGCCAAGGCCTGAATATCAATGGCTAGTGGCCTCTCTGCTGCCGATAAATATGCCAAACTACCCATACTCTCCATCTTTCGACTCAAGGCATCAATCACCACATTGCCCTTCCGAGGATGATATAGAATAGTTATATCATAGCCTTTAAGAAACTCTAACCACCTCCATTGTTGCAAATTTAAGATCTTTCTATTTGAACAAATGCTGGAGACTCCGGTGGTCGGTATAGATCTCACATCGGACACCGTACAAATAGTGCCGCCAAATCTTCAAGGCATGAACAATAGCTGCCAATTCTAAGTCGTGGACATGATAATTATTCTCATAAACCTTTAACTGCCGATACGCGTAGGCAATCACCCTACCATCTTGCATCAACACCGCGCCAAGGCCAAGACCATGAACCCCTGGAAAATACCAACACTGGGGTTGTAGTCAAAGCAGTCTCAAGCTTTTGAACGTTTGCCTCACACTCCTCGAACCATCTGAAAGGAGCACATTTCTGGGTCAATCTAGTCATAGGTGCAATAATGCTTTAGAAACCCTCTACGAAATGGCGATAATACCCGGACTAACTAAGAAAACTCTGAATCTTAGTAGTTAAAGATGGTCTGGGCCAACTCTGAATTTCCTCAATCTTCTTCGGATCTACCTTGATCCCCTCACTTCACACTACATGACCCAAAAAGGCCACTGAATCAAGCAAGAATTCACACTTTGAGAATTTTGCATTCAACTTCTTTTCTCTCAAGGGTCTGGAGCACAATCCTCAAATGCTGCTTATGATACTCCCGACTGCGGGAGTACACCAAGATATCGTCAATAAACACAATAACGAATGAATTATCATATGGATGGAATACATTGTTCATCAGGTGCATAAATGCTACTGGGGCGTTGGTCAGCCCAAATGATATCACAAGAAATTCGTAGTGAGCATACTAAGTCCTGAAAGCAGTCTTCAGGATATCCGGATCCCGAATCTTCAGTTGATGATACCTTGACCACAAATCAATCTTTGAGAATACTCTGGCACCCTGTAGCTAATCAAATAAGTCATCAATGCAAGACAATGGGTACATGTTCTTCACTGTAACCCTGTTAAACTGTTGATAATCAATACACATGCTCATAGAACCATCTTGCTTCTTCACAAACAGAATCGGAGCACCCCAAGGCGACACACTAGGCCGAATGAAGCCTTTATCAAGTAACTCATGCAACTGCTCCTTTAACTCCTTCAACTCTGCTGGGGCCATGCGATATGGTGGAATAGAAATGGGCAGAGTGCCCGACAACAAGTTAATACCAAAATTGATATGTCTATTAGGTGGCATGCCCGTAAGATCTGCTGGAAATACATTTGGGAAGTCTTCCACTACCGGACAACGGTAGGAGTATCAACACTAATATCTCTCACAAAGTCTAGATATGCATCACACCCCTTATCAACCATTGGTTGAGCATTTAGAAAGGACACAACCCTGCTAGGGACATAATCCAATGTACCCCTCTAATCGCGACAAATCTAGCATAGCCAGTGTCACCGTCTTAGTGTGACAATCTAAAAGCATGCTAGGGAGACAACCAGTCCATGCCCAAGATAACATTAAAGTCTACCATACTAAGTAACAAAATCAACTCTGGTCTCAAAACCACCAATAACAACTAAATACGACCGATACACACGGTTTACAACAATAGAATCTTCCAAAAGCGTGGACACATATACATGAGAACTCAAAGAATCATGAGATATATCCAAATACTAAGAAAAGTTAGATGACACATATGAATAAGTGGAGCCCGGATCAAATAAGACTGATGCATGTCTATGACAAACTGAAAAAATACCTATAATAACCGCGTCTGATGCAACCGCCTCCGTCCTACCCAAAAAAGCATAGAATTTGGCATGGCCTCCCTTTCTAGGGCAACCCCTACCCACTTGACCTTCACCCCTAGCTGGCTGTGTAGGTGGAGTAGAAACTGGAGTAGCAACCATGACATGAGAAGTCTATGGACCCGGTGGAATACATGGAGTCTATGGAGGTGCACCCCTCCTAAGTCTGGAGCCATCCCTCACCATATGTTGGGTATCACCATACTCAAAGCAAGCTCTCGGTGGGCGTGACAGCTGAAACTGGCTCGGGCCAGCTCGGCTAGACTGACCGCTGAAAGCACTCCGTGAAGGAGGTAAACTATATAGTGGCAATGCATAATGGCAATGTGAGACTTGGAAGTAGCCAGAGCACCACTAGAAGCTGGAAGTGCTTAATAAACTGGATGGCTTAGACAACCTCTACAATGATGGGTGACAACTGGTGCACGGGCACCACTATATCCGCCATAATCTCGAGGCCTCTTGGCCTCCCTGACCTCTATCTCATGGCCTAGCATACCCTCCAACCTCCATGCGTTCTCTACCACCTGCTGATATGGGTATCTGTCTCAACTCTCGAGCCATGCTGAATCTAATGCCATAGTTGAGCCCCTCGATGAATTGACGGACTCGCTCTCTGACTGTAAAAACCAAGGTAGGTGCATGTCCTGACAACTCCATGAATCTGACAACATACTCTGACACTGTCATAGTACCCTAGCGCAGCTGCTCAAACTCCGCGCGCCATGCATCTCGAATACTTTAGGGAACAAACTCTCTCAAGAACATCTCTGAAAACTAAGTCCTTGTGAGTCAAGCTGCATCGGCTGGGCTACCCTCCTCGTAAGCTCGCCACCACTGATATACTGCTCTTGATAGCTGGAATATAGTAAAATCTATTGTGCGGAGAATAAGGTGACACTTCTCTAGAAAACCCTATGCATCCTTTATAGCAAGGCCGCTGAAAGTAGGAGGATGATACTTCTTGAACCTATCAAGTATAAGCTGCTCCTCCTCAGATGTCACTACCCTAACCTCAGGCTGAACCGAAACAATAGGCTGCACTGGCATAACCTCTAGGACTTGATCAATATGGACCCGTTGCTTTGGAGTATGGGCCACGGGAGTCTAAACTCCTCCCCCGGCTAGAGATTTGGCTGGTGCAAGTGGAATCAACCCCGCCTGAGCCAGAGTACCGAACATGCTCAAGAATTGTGTGAGGGTCTCCTAAAGTGCTGGGGTGGCAGCAGACGCCTCGAGTTCATGTCCCCCAATTGGAGCTATTGGTGGCTCCTCTGTCGCAACTCGGGCAGGTTCTCTAGCTTCACCACGTGCCCCTCTTCGGCCTCTACCCCAGCCCTGGCCTCTCACGGGTCTAGCAGGGGGCGCGGGTGTCTGATCGTCAGATCCAGCAGTGCGTGTCCTTACCATCTGTGAGAGAATAGAAAGACAAAGATTCAAAATTCGAAGTCAACAAATTCGCATGATAAGGAATCAAAGAAGTGAAGTTTCCTAATAGTTCTGTAGCCTTTCGAAGCTAAGTACAGACATCTCTGTGCCAATCCGCAAAACTTTACTAAACATGCTTATGACTCGTAACACTTATGAGCCTAGAGCTATGATACCAACTTGTCAGGATCCTAACCTCCCACCGTTCGATGTCGTGATGACACCTAATCTTTAAGACTAGGTAATCCTAACATGCATGGAGAAATAACGGAAATAACAATAGAACTTCAAATTTAAACCATCTAGCTATCATAATAGAACTCAACAATATCGCTGATAATAACTTCCAAAATCTGGTGAGACTGAGTCATAAGCTCTACACGAATATACTGTAAAATCCCAAATACCTCACTGTATAAATAAAGAGTAAGCAGTAAAAAAAACAAGTACAGAGGGTGACTCTGAGGACTGCGAATGTCGGGCAGGTATACCTTGAAGTCTCCAAACTGAATGCTCTACTCACTGGTGCCTAGACTGGGTCGAGGTACCTGGATCTGCACAAACATATGCAGAAGAGTAGTATGAGTACACCACAATAGTACCCAGTAAGTATCAAGCCTAAACTCGGTAGAGTTGTGATGAGGTCAGGTCAAGATACCTACTAGGATAAGAAATAGAAACTTAACAAGTATAGTACAATCTAATAATGGAAACGAGGAAAATGAGGCAATAAAGAAATACAACAAGATAAGATATAACCGAATTTAAAGCAATAAAGGTAACAAGTAAGGAACACATAATAAGAACATCAAGAAAACAATGCGGACAAATACAAGTGAGGTAAATGAGATATAACAACAAGAATAACAACCGAGGTACCGCCTCGTAATCTCATTTCACAATCACAATCACAATCTTTCCTTATATCACAGCGGGAGCCTTACATTTAGTTTTAAAAATCATTTTATCTCTGAAATAGCTACTCGCGCTTTAGCCCATCTTATCACACCACGTGGCTTTAAGTAGTTCCCCTACTAGCAACACACGTATCAAGCCCATCTTATCTCACGCATGTGTATCAACCCCTAGCTTTATACCACCGCATGTGTATCAATAGCACAACAAATCACAACTCGCACCTCAAGTGCCCAAATTCCACAACTTGCCAAAAAAAAATCTACAATATCAATGTTTCCACAACAAATATGTAAGGACCCGTAAATATTTTAACCAAAAACTCGGGGTTTCGTGATGCGAAGTTAGATTCCTGTGTTATTATAGTAGAAATTCTTCGCGGCGAGCAAGCTCGCAGCGGTTCGGACTTTTTGGATTGAACAGTACCCTATCGACTGAGAGGAAAATGTTTCGCAGAAAAATGCATTTTTGCAGCCTATTATGCGGCCGCATAATCACTATGCGGACCGCATAATGCCCGCAGAGTGAAGCAGTAAGTTTGGCCAACTTGAGATCACTTTTGCGATCGATTATGCGGCCTCATAATCGATATACGGACCGCATATCGATTGCATAATTCCTCTTGTGTTTCTGCGGAGGGAGTTCTATGGTGCATTATGCTACCGCAGAACAAGTATGCAGACCGGATACTGGTTACATACCTGAGCCGATTTGGGCCCTTGAGGGCCATTTCTGCGGTCACTTTGCGGACTGCATAACCATTATGCGGTCGCATATGCGACTGCAGACCTGTGTCGGGGCATCATTTTTCTTAATTTAAAACGCGACCCCCATTCCGTTAAAACACCCATTTAGCCTATTTTGAAGCTCATTTCTGATATTTCTAGTGTGAGAGAGAGAGGGTTCTAGAGGGAGGGCCTAATTCCCATCAATTAATACTCAACCATCACTCAAAGCTTGGAAATATTCAAGTAGAGCACCAAATTCTTCATCCAAAAGGTAAGACTTCATCACCCCAGCTCTTAATTTCAAACATAGCTATAATGGGGTATTAATAAGATGGTCCATCGGTATGAGGGTTGTTCATCTTGCATGCATGTGATAAAGAGTATGGGAAAAAAAAGTGAACTAGAACCATGAGCGTTTTCCTAATTTTGGGTTCAATTTGTATATTGCAAAAATAGATTGAGGTTGCTAAGGGTTCCGGATAATTGTAGAATCTAAAGAAGCGCAATTGAGGTATGTATGGCTACCTCTTTTCTTCTTAGAATCGAACTCCTGGTGTCCGAATAATTGGTGTAAGTTCCAACTTGATTATACTAGAATTGTTTGCCTTAGTGTGTTTGATTGAAAGATTCATGTTTCCTAATTGTTTTAGATGGTTACTATGTCATCATGCTATTTGAGAACGTAATTATGATTTTCCAAGCTCCTTCCCTTATGTGTGAAATGCCTTATATGATGGTACTTATTGACATGAATGATGATATTATTTGAACAAATAAAAAGGGAAAGACTTGAATTGTAAAATGTGCCCAAGTGCCAAGAACTACTTAATAAATGAGGCTGTTTGTGCCATGTAATGAAGATGGGAAAGAAATATGAATTGAGTGGACAGTTTAAAGAGGTTATGTCTCAAGTTAGATGGCTTAGCCGATCAGGCCAAGATCAGACGCCATGTTGTACACATGGTGGAATTTGTATTGGAATTATTGAATTACATTATGGATGTGCATATGTCTCACTTGAGATGGCTTAGCCGGTCGGCCGAGACCGGACTCCGTGTAAAAATACGGTGGCATTGTGAGTTGTGTCTTTGGCACTAAAGATTATTAATCTAAAAAGATGGAAATATTGAATTGGAAACTATGTGATCCTTACTTGGTGTTTTCTTTGTATTCCTATGAAGTACTTATTGATTATTATGACTGCCTTCTCTTTGTTTCACTGTTCATTCTACTAAGATTGGTGTTTGCCTTACATACTAGTACTATTCGACAGTACTAACGTCCCTTTTGCCGGGGGCGCTACATCTTTGAATGGATGTAGGTGGTTCCATCGCATATAGTGCCGATCGCAGATAATGGTGCTCTCTTTCTCTCCTCACAGCAGTCTTGGTGAGCCCTATTTCTCCCAGGGGTCATGTAGTCCTTCTTTTGTATAAATTTTCACATTTTGAGGTATAGCCGGGGCCTTGTTGCTGGCATTGTCATGTTGCTCTTTTGTATCCTTAGAGGCTCCGTAGACATTTTTGTGGGTCATGTATGTATGTTGGGGTGGTCGTTGGATCGAGTTGTATTTTGGAAACTCAACTATGGCATGATATATATAAGGAAAATGAACTAGCAACGTTTATATATTTATATAACTGATCTCCCCCCCGATTTTACAAATGGTGATGCGATCCCTTTTTGGGTTATGAATGAGTCGGGTAGGAAAGGTTTAATAGGCTTTCTCGACCGGGTTCACTCGGTTGAGCGCCGGTTGCGCTCCTCGATATTGGGGCGTGACAAAATAGCCCATGGCTGAACCACAATGTGCACAAGAATCTCAAAAATAACAATATGAATGCAAATTGTTCAACAAGAAAGGTATCTCAACAATTAACAACTTCACCTCAATGTGATACCGACTTTCACAACTTCAACACCAATAACTTAACAAGAAGATACTTCCCGAAATAACAATTTCCAATACGAGTATATCAACAATTAGAGATGTAATTAGGCAATAACTTCAACTAAGCTTATAAGGGCAAAACGACAAGTAAGAGGTAAAACAAGTGTTAACTATGTTAATTAAAGCATGTAGGGGTAGATTAACATGTAAGAATTGATTAATAATGAGAGATATAACATGTTGTGACAATTCAACTAAAGGCATGAAAAGAGTCTAAATAACCCAAACCAGTCAAACACCATATATAACCCGTGTACCCACTCGTGACCTTGCATACATGCCTTTCACATAACACAAATAGCACAATCCATCCCAATTCCTAAGAGGTAGTTACCCCACACAAAGTTAGGCATGATACTTACCTCAAACAAGCTAACCAATCCACAAGTAAGCCTTTTCCGTGAATATCCAACTCTAGATGACTAGAATCTATTAAAAATGACTCAATACCATAAATACAAACCATAGGAAACTATTCCGGATAATAAAGTTGCAATATTTAAAGAAAATCAAAAAGTCAAGCCCGGGCTCGTGTGTCGGAACCCAACCAAACTTATAAAATCCGAACACCCATTCAATAACGAGTCTAACCATACCAAAATTATCCAATTCCAACCTCAAATCGACCTTCAAATCCCCAATTTTTACTTTAGGAAGTTTTACAAATATTCTCCATTTTCTTCACGTTAATTAACTAAATAAATGATAAAACTAAGATGGAATCATGATTAATTAATAAATGCGAGTAAAAACGCACTTACCCCAATCCAAGACGTGAAAATTCCCTCCAAAATCGCCCAAAACCGAGATCTATAACTCAATATATGAAAATAATACTCTAACCCTCGATTTGAATTTTAATATATGTTGCCGAGGGATTAATCTACGCGATCACAAAAAGCACTCGTGATCGCGGAAAACAAACTCGGTCCCTCACACGCGTTTGCGATACACAATTACCCAACCTTTCCAGAACATAACTAATCCTTCGCGAACGTGAAGAGCAAAAATCATCTGCCAGCTATGACCCTACGCGATTGTGTCCTATTCTTCGTGACCGCGAAGAAGGAAACCAGAAGCTCTTAAACCAGCAATCTCAACACGTGCATAAATGGTCTGAACTCAATCGGAAACACACCTGGGGCCCCCAGAACCCGGTCCGAACATATCGACACGTCCTAAAATACGATACGAACTCGCTTAAAGCCTCAAATCACATCAAACAATAACAAAACCATGAATCGCACATCGATTCAAGTCTAATGAACTAATGAACTTCCAACCTTTAAAACTAATGCCGAAACATACCAAACCAACTCCAAATGACCTCAAATTTTTTACACAAGTCATAAATGATACAACGGACCTATTCCAACTTCCGAAACCAAAATACAAACCCGATATCAATAAAGTCAACTCTCGGTCAAACTTCTCAACCTTCCAAACCTTCAACTTTTCAAGTTTCACCAATTCAAGCTAAAATGACCTACGGACCTCCAAATCAATATCTGTTCCTAAGTCCAAAATCACCATACAAAGCTATCAAAACCATCAAACTCCATTTTGGATTCGTCTATACAAAAGTAAAACTCTGACCAACTCTTTCAATTTAAGCTTCCAGCTTTGGGATTAAGTGTCCCAATTCACTCCGAAACTTCCTTGGAACCAATCCCACTACCCCAACAAGTTACATAAACATAAATGAGCATAGAGGAGGCAATAAATATGGTAATTAGATGAAAGAACAGGCTGGGTCGTTACACCTATGCAATGAGTTTGAGTATTTGCAGCAGGGTGGTGTGACAGTCACCCAGTATGAGATGAGGTTTGTTGATTTGTTTCGTCATGTAGCTATATTGATCCCTACTAAGAGGGGGAAGGTTTGGAGGTTCATCAATGGGATTACCTGTGGTATCAAACTTCAGATGGCTAGAGAGGCCGATACTGAGACTTCCTTCACTAAGGTAGTGAGAAAGGCCTCGTCACTTTGGTGGTTTCAGTGGTACTTTATTTGGAGGCAGGGGTTAAATTGGTGGAGGTTATGCTATCAAGCCAGTTCAGTCAGAACTCCTAGTTTCTCATGGTACTTTAGGCACTATGATGCTTATGGTTCTCACGTAGGGCAATCATCTGATAGTGCATAAATAACTTAGGGTCCTATTAGTGCACCCCCAATACAGAGTTTCTATAGTGGTCATTGGGTTTGTCAAGGTAAACTTCAGGTTCAACTGTTGGGTTAGTAGAGGGGTTGCTATGTGTGTTGGGATTTGAGGCACATGATGAGGCATTGTCCCAGGTTGGAGAGTGGTGTGCCACAGTAGGGTACTCCTGTTCTAAACTTGGACTTCCCAGGAAATGGACTTGCCTTACTTACTGCTTATATATATATATATATATATATATATATATATATATATACATATATATATTTGGGATGAATTTTCCCAGGGCATGGACTTGCCTTACTTATTTGTATTGTAATGAGTTAACTGGACATGGATCTTGTCAGTATAATTTATATTTAGGTATAAATTATCCCAGGGTTGGATTGGCCTTATACGGTACTGGGTGACTGACTGTCAGTCAATGTGCATATATATATACAGGTTGGAACACCCCTGGGATGGATTGGCCATAAACAGTAGCGAGCGACCGGATAATTTGTGACCATTATTTACATGAGGTCTTTCTACTGAGATGTCATATGCCTCATATCATGCAGTTTTGATCTATTTCACTTTTACTGAATTTAACTGTTGAACTTGAAAGCATGCCTACATTTCTGTACCATTATTTTTACTGGATTGTACATGCGGAGCTCATCATTTCTTTTAGCCCAGAGGTTAGTCTTGTTACTTATTGAGTTAGTTGTACTCATACTACACTCTGCACTTCGTGTGCAGATCCAGGTGCTCCCGGATATGACGACTGCTAGAATTTGAAGTTATTTCTGTTGAAGAGTATCAAGGTAGCTGCTTGATGACCACAGACTTGATTCCCTTCCTGTTTAGTTATTGTACTATTATATAATTCAGACAGTGATGTTTATCAGTCAAACTTTGTATTCATTTAGATGCTCATGTAATCAGTGATACCGAATTTTGAGAGTATTATATTTGAAATTGTGAGATTTCTTTCGCTGAATTTAATTATTTTATTTTCAAATTTAAAAGATATGGTGTTTTATTGAGATTTTCGGCTTGCCTAATATTGAGATAGGTGCCATCACGACAGGTGAGATTTTGGGTCGTGACAAATTGGTATCAGAGCTCTAGGTAACATAGGTCTCATGAGTCATGAGCAGGTTTACTAGAGTCTTGCGAATCAGTACGGAGACGTCTGTACTTATCTTCGAGAGGCTGCCGAACCCTTAGGAAAATTTCACTTTCTTGTATTCTATCGTGCGAAATTGATTCAGTTTGAAACATAACTATTTAAATTCCTTCCACGCATTTCGTATGCGCACATGAGCCCTCGGTATCAGCTGTGCATCGCCGACTTGCGATTCTATGAACGAGGTTCAAGATGTGTATTCTGTGTTTTAGTGATGGGCTAGTCTGGAGGACTTGAGGCCAGATTTAGACCGCAGCTTAGGCTCGGTAGCTTCAGTTGTAATCTGTATATTTAGACTCATATGTCCGATAGTGTCCTTACGAGTGGGATTTGTAGCTCGATGAGCAGTGGATTGGCTTTGTGATGAGTATGATTTAACTATGAGCTATGTTAAGACGATTTGAATATGACGGGAAGTGTTTCCTTGAAATGTAAAGGAATGCCATTGGGTGCTTTATTTTCGTTTTGATGTGACGTACAATCTCGAGTGTGAATGTTTTGAAAGATCTTTCACGTTGTTAAATTTTGGGGCAAATTAAATTTTAGTGTGTGGTTAATAAGTTTGGACTCAGAAAGATTAAGTGATTTCATAGTAATTTTGGCTACAAAAGGGTATAACAAGATGCCAATTTGAGACTAAGCAGGTGGGTTATACCCTGCATAGTAATCTATGTAGGTGTGTTCCTTATGATGTGAATAGAGAGTTTTTTTTCTACCAACGGGGCGTATGTGTTGAGATTTGAATTTGAATCGTGTTGAGAAAGTTGACTTGATTGTCGCGAGAATAAATGCTAACTTAGAGGATGATTGAGGTATTTTGTGGTTGGTGTGTCTTGAGCTTGAGAAGAATTTTTGTTGAACTGACTGCGGTATTAAGGCAGTAATAAAGTATGGGTATTGTGAGATATCAAGTATTTTAATCTATGGCTTTGAGCCAAGTGGGGTAGCCTTCTATTGACAATTCAATTCATGGTTATGTGTCAAATTATTTGTTTTGGACTGAAGTATACTTGGGAATCAGTGATGGCTTGCATAGGAGGAGTTCGAGAATGACTCGAGTAAGGAAATTTCTGGATACGGGCTATATTGCGCTTTATGAGTATATGAAAATTGTGGGATGAGTGAGTTGTTATTTGTGAATGATGTAGTGCGCACGGAATATGAATTTGATAGGTTGTATTAAAGTAGAGTTACTTCTTTGAGTGTTGTGCTAATGGGGCATATGTCTTTTGGCCCATTTGGGCAGTGTAATGTGGATTTGAACAAAGGGGGTTACTCTCGGGAAAGTTTTAATGGATTCGAGATTAATATGTAATAAATGAGAATTTTTGGCAAAGTTATTTATGGCAAAAATCTGATATTTAAGTTGGATGGTGTTGAGATTTGTGGCATTTTTATATATCATTATGGATTTTATATTTCGGTATCAGGAAGGTGAATAAAATGGCCTTAGACTCAAATAAGGTATTTTTCAGAGTTAGTGTTACGGTTGTGGTCCTTTTATGGTTCTTAAGAAGAATACGATGACTTATGGACCTTAGGACGGTGTGGTTTTATGCTGGGATGTCTTATAGTGAGCTTTGGGTAAGGATAGTAGCGTTCTGATAAGGAGAAATGTCAACTTGAAGGTAATCCAGGAGAACCTTGGAGGAAATAGGACCACTGGGTTGTAGGCTAGACCAGTATGGTAATGGCATGCTCAGTTCTTTTGGGTAATAATGATGTGGATGCTTTATAAATATTTTGGTGGCAATATTCTTGGGTTTTGGTAACCAGCGTGGCTTGGGCGAGATAGAGGAAATTAGTTCTGATAACTTGAATTGGTGGGAATGGATTTCAAAGTGTTCTTGATGGTTTCTACCATGGTTGGAACCAGATATTTTCTATCGGTATGGGGAAACGTGTTGTGCATTGTGATTTCCTCCGGGAAAGAAACAAGAGAAAAGATTCCTACTAATAGGGTATGTAATTTGCTGGTGACTCAGAGTTTATAATGAGATTCTTGTGCTTTTCACATGATAGATGTGGTGTGTTATGGGGGATTTAGATTTATATGTATGAGGTGGCAGTTCATTCTTGAATGTAAGATCACAGGTTCTAAATGGAATGGTCAGTGTTATATATTTAGGTGAATGTTATAGTTGCTCGGTAATCCCTGAGAAGGGTGTGCGGTTGAAAGGAGCATTATGTTTTGAGTTACAGATGTTCATTGGTATTGCAGTACTCTCCTGGTTGATAGGCTGTTGATATTCAAATTATTGATATGTGGCACGGAAGGATTATGAAAACATTCCTGGTGGGATGATCGTGCATGAAGGATGTGATAGTCATTTGAATGTTGGAGTTGTGATCAGTTATGATGGTTCATGTGTACATGTTTGAATGCTCCTGTATGATATGCTTGGATTAGAAGCCTGTGACCATGCCAGAAGGATTATGTTATTGGCACGTGAGTTGTCCGTGCAGAGCAGATCTATGTACTGATATTTTTGGCACGTGAGTTGTCCGTGCGGGTTCAGATATTGATACTATAGCACGTGAGTTGTCCGTGCAAGTGATGTTAATGTGAGCTCTAGAAGAGCTGGTTACTGTTATTAAATTTGTGTGTATTGGTTCTACTATATATAGTGAGCATATAGCATTACAATTGTGGTGGTGCTTGTTGAACTTGCAATGCGGTTCTCTTCTTTGAGACATCTCCCATATTTGGGTACACAGATTGCGCAGTTGTGGCTTGAGTTATATTGATGTGGCGTGTCTGGGGGACAATTGTGTTTAACAATATAAGGTCATTGAACCTAGAATGGGTACTATTAGGCTTGATTATGGTTTATTCGAGAGGTTAATATTGAAAGTCGGCTTAGGAGAGGATTATGGTTTTAGTTGGGGCGAGAGAGCTCCATGACTTGTTGATCTGATAAGGGGTCATGAGATTTCCGCATGTTTCTTTTATTATTAACATCATACGAAGGTGTTGGGATGAGGTTTTGTTCGATATGGGGTTTAATGCTAGTACTTGGTTGGTATGGAGTAGTTACTGTGATCAGGAATGGTGCTACAAGCGGGCGAGTTGTGTAATATGCTGGGTGATTATATCTGTGATTATAGTTATAGCTCGATGCAGCTTGTTCAGACTCATACAATGTGTAAATGTAATATTCGTGTCTTGAAAAGAAATTCTGAAAGGTTGGGAATTGAATTTTCAAGGGTTTTGGGCTAAGGTTAAATTAAAGATTTTCAGTTGTACTGTGTTGTCAGGCCTGTGTGGAATAGGGTGACGTGGGATCACTCCCGGGTACGTGCGTGATAAGATGGAATAGTGATGTGGTGGCTTGAAAAATTCTTCTGAAACGTTCGAGTACGAACGTATGTTTAAGTGGGGGATAATGTAATGATCCGACCGGTCATTTTGAGTATTATAACACCGTTCCCCCATTTACTACTCAATATATGCTTTACAGTTATTTTATAACTTACCGGGTTAGTTGGTTCGGGTCCGGAAGGAATTCGGAGTGAAATGAGACACTTAGTCTCATAATTTGGAAATTTAAGTTAGAAAAGTCGACTGGATAGGGACTTATGTGTAAACGACCTCGGATTCGAATTCTGATAATTCCAATAGCTCCGTATGGTAATTTTGGACTTAGGAACGTGTCCAAAAAATTATTTGGAGGTCCGTAGTAGAATTAGGCTTGAATTGACGAAAGTTGGAAATTCGGCAATTGTCCGAATGGAATTTTGGAAGTTGGAGTAGGTTCGTAGTGTCATTTGTGATGTTTGTGCAAAATTTGAGGTCATTCGGACGTGATTTGGTTGGTTTCGGCATCGGTTGTCAAATTTGTAAGTTGAGAAGTTCTTAGACTTGAATCCGAGGGTAATTTGGTGTTTTGCTATTGTTGAGTGATTCGAAGGTTCGACTAAGTTCATATAGTGTTTTAGGATTGGTTGATATGTTTGGTTAAGGTCCCGGGGGCCTCGGGTTTGTTTCAGGGTGAGTTTTGAGCGAGTCCGGGCATTTCCAGAACTTAGGTATGGTTCTGGTGCTTTGAATTTCGCGGCCGCGCTTGGAATTTCGCGGACCGCATAATTCTGTCGTGGCCGCACTCCAGGGAGTTCTGCAGATTCGCCAGTCCGACTTCGGAAGCCTATATCTTTTGATCTACAAGGAATTTTGAGATGATTCAAAAACGAAAGTTGTAGTCCTTCGTGTCTAGTTTCCATAAAGTTAAAGAACTCATCATTTGGACATATTTAGAAAAAGTTATGGCCAAAATACTAAAGCCTGGAAGTGCAGCCACCAAGAATTTCGCGGGACGCACCATTTTTTCGCGACCACGGGACCTGGGAGGCGCGTCCGCGCTTGGAATTTCACGGACCGCGAAGTGGGAGATCAGAGGTGCACTTTATAAACGGGGTTTAGGGCATTATTTCACATTTTGGACCTAGGGAGCTCGGTTTGTGGCGATATTTCGTGGGTTTTTTCATGAAATTCATCGGGGTAAGTGATTCTAACTCGAATTTGCTTAATATACATGAATATATCAATGATTTCATCATCTGATTAGTACTTTGAGGTGGAAATTTGGGAAAAATTGTAGAAATTTCATAAAATGAATTTTTGGGATTTGAATGTCGATTCGAAGTCGGATTTGAGTGAAACTAGTATGGTTAGACTCGCGGTTGAATGGGTTGTTTGATTTTGTAACTTTTGTCGGGTTCCGATACGTGGACCCCACGGGCGATTTTTGAGCTAAATTTCGGGTTTTTATGGAAAATTAGCATTTTCTTGTGGAATTAATTCCAATGAATTTTATTGACCGAAACGAATTAATTATGACTAGATTCGAGGCATTCGGAGGCCGATTTGCGAGGCAAGGGCATGGTAGAGTAAAGAATTTCACACTCTGAGGTAAGTAACACTTCTAAACTTGGTTCTGAGGGTATGAATCCCCGAATTTGGTATGATATGAATTGTTGAAGGTGACACACACGATAGGTGACGAACATGTAGACGTGCACCACAGAAATTGTGTCTTGAATAAATCCTGTGAAGTTGTAAAATCAAAGAATCTTGTTATTATCTGAACATGTGGCACGTGTTAGAGGAATTGAGTTGAGGCTTGTAATAAAGATCGTGTTTAGGCCACGTGCCGATATTTTAGGACCCATGGGGTCGTGTTATTGTTGAATTAATTGTTCAAAAATATACATTTCACACTCAGTAATAATTGTCCAATGTGAGGATATTTATGGGATTGAGCTGCGCAATGCAGTAGGCCCATAATGACTTTATACATTATTATTGTTTTGGATCGGGGCTGCCCGCCTGCAGCAGGCCTTATAGGCTTTACTATTTTATGGATCGCGGCTGCCCCCCTGCAGTAGGCCTTATAGGCTTTACTATTTTATGGATCGGGGTAGCCCGCCTGCAGCAGGCCTTATAGTCTTTGTTATTATACGGATCGGGACTGCCCGCCTACAGTAGGCCATATTGGCTTTGTATTATGCTTGGGCTGAAGGAGCCCCTCCGAAGTCTGTGCACACCCCCAGTGAGCGTTGATGATCATCGATATTCGGGGTGAACTTCCCAGGACATGGACTTGCCTTACTTACTGCTTATATATATATATATTTGGGATGGATTTTTCCAGGGCATGGACTTGCCTTACTTATTTGTATTGTAATGAGTTATCTGGACATGGATCTTGTCAGTATCATTTATATTTAGTGATAAATTATCTCAGGGCTGGATTGGCCTTATACGGTACTGGGTGACTGACTATCAGTCGATGTGCATATATATACGGGTTGGATCAACCCTGGATTGGATTGGCCATAAACAGTACCGAGTGACCGGGTAATTTGTGACCAGTATTTACATGAGGTCTTTCTACTGAGATGTCATATGCCTCATATCATGCAGTATTGATCTATTTCACTTGTACTAAGTTTAACTGTTGAGCTTGAAAGCATGCCTACATTTCTGTACCATTATTTTTACTGGACTGTACCTGCAGAGCTCATCATTTCTTTCAGTCCAGAGGTTAGTCCTGTTACTTATTGAGTTAGTTGTACTAATACTACACTCTGCACCTTGTGTGCAGATCCAGGTGCTCTCGGATACGACGACTGCTAGAATTCGGAGTTATTTCTGTTGGAGAGTATTAAGGTAGCTGCTTGACGACCGTAGACTTGATTCCCTTCCTGTTTAGATATTGTACTATTCTATACTTTAGATAGTGATGTTTATCAGTCAGACTTTGTATTCATTTAGATGCTCATGTACTCAGTGATACCGGGTTTTGGGAGTGTTATATTTGAAATTATGAGATTTCTTCCACTGAATTTAATTATTTTATTTTAAATTTAAAAGATATGGTATTTTATTGAGATTTTTGGCTTGCCTAGTATTGAGATAGGCGCCATCACGACATGTGAGATTTTGGGTCGTGACACTATGCCTACATAGCAAGTATACATGTCAAGCAATCAAATGTCATATCACTATCTATCATGACAATGGTACATCTCTATGCCTATATGTCAAATATACATGCCAAGTAATCAAATGTCATGTCACGGTCTAGCATGAGGAAGGTATATCTCTACGCCTACATGTGAAGTATACATGTCAAGTATATATGTCAAGAAATCCGTTTCACAGTGGAATCATTAAGTACACACAATCTTAGCACACTCCGGGTGCCTGGCTCAAATGTCCCAAACAATATCATCGTGGATCCATCAAAATAATAACACCTAGCAATATACGGGTTCCTGGCATAACTGCCAATCATCGAGCATGTGTATGTAACATTGTGCTTACGCCCACTGCTAGCATGTCAGACTTCGAAAGGGCGGACCCTACCCAAGTGCTAATCATAATCACATAGCCCAAATAGTGGGGCCTGGTGCACGCGTAGCCTCGAAATCACTACAACATAGGCCAATGTGGGGTCTGGTATACGCGTCACCTCAATATCAATATAACCGTTGTGGCATGCAGCTCGATCCAAATATTAATATAAATATGGATTTATGGCCCACATCAGTCATCAATCAGCTCAAGTCTGATTATGCAAACATCTCACAAAAACATAATACAATTATATAGCACAAAGTATCACAATATGCTGCAAATACAGTACAAACTCATGTCACGTACAAGGACACCAATAACATGTGAGATGGTTCACCAAAAGTGCACAAAGACAGATATGTAACATGCGGATGTAACTATTATGACTGTACAGTGTGACTACGGCTAAGGGAAATACCTCAACATAGCAAAAATAGACCTATCATATCTTAAACAATTGAGAAGATAGCCTAGGCATGATTTCTAGCATGAATAATATCCCACGTAGTCACATGAATGGAGAAAACACCATATCAAGGGAGAATTATGGAGAAATAAGCCATATAATAGGCTAAGAACTATCTGGATCATGAATACTCAGGTGCACGCACCCGCTCCTGTCACCTAGCGCGTTCGTCACCCCAACCCATCTCAAATATCATAGTTTCTAGGGTTAGTTACCCTCAAAGCCAAGTTTTGATATGTTACTTACCTCAATCAAGCCAAATCAAATACCAAGCAAGCCAACTGATACTCTAGAAATGCCATCCCGTGCAAATCAACTTTCGAACGGCTAGAAACTAGTCAAAAACAACTCAAAAATATCAACCTTTATCGTTCAATAACCCATTCGAATACAAGACCAACCATACTAATTTCAGTTAAATCCGACTCCGAATAAATGTTCAAAACTCAAAAATTCGTTATAAAAAAGTTTAGACAACCCCCCCCCCCCCCCCAATTTCTTCTCTTCAAATCATTGATTTAGGTGTAATAATCCATGAAAAATAAATATATAATCAAAACAAAGATAAAATTACTTATCCTCGAGATTTGGGTGTTTATCTCCTCCAAAATCGCCTTAATTGTGCTCCAAGAACTCAAAAAGTGAAGAAAATTAACTCAAAATTTGATGTTTTAATGCAGTGCCAGTGGTCCTTCTTCGCGATCGCGGTCACCCAGTTCGGGATCAAGATTCCAAAATTGCCCAGCACAGTTTTTTACCCTTTGCGATCGTGGCCTTTTCCCCGCGATCGCGATGAGCAAATTCCATTACCTTCCTAAATTCTTTCCAGATAGTCTATAGGATAACGGCCATAACGTTTTGTACAAATCTTCAAATGATAAACGGATTGATTTTCTGAAAACTAGAAACAAAGAGCTACAAATTTTGGTTTTGGATCACCTCTAGATTCCTTATAAATTGCAAAATATAAACTTCCAAAGTCAACCTAGTGACAACAGAAATTCTTCTACACGATCGCGAGAAAGGCTTCCACGATCGCGATCCACAAGGCCCAAACAACAATTTTCTCTCCGCGAACGCGACCCAAAGGTTGGCGATCGCGATTCACACCCCCTGTAGCCAAAAACCAGCAGTTAAAAAGGGCCTACAATTAGTCCGAAACCACCAGGAAACTCACTCGAGGCCCTCCCGAACATGCCAACAAGTCCCAAAATATAATACGGACCTACTCAAGGCCTCAAATCACATATAATAACATCAAAACCAGAATTTTCAATCTAGATCAATCTCTTAAGTTCATAAACTTCAAACCTCGAACCAAGGGTCCGATTCAAGCCTAACCAATCTGGAATGAACCCAAATTTTACATACAAGTTCCAAATGGCATATCGAACATATTCCAACTCCCGGAACAACAATCCGAACTCGATAACATTAAAGTCAATTTCCGGTCAAACTTATGAACTTTCCAAATCTTTAAATTGCCAAGTTTCACCAAATAGTACCAAAACCTTCTAGAAATATCTAAATGTAAATCCGAGCATATACCCAAGTCCAAACTCACCATACGGGTCTAAAAGAACCATCAAAACTCTGATCCAAGGTCAAATATACAAAAATCAAAAACTCTTCCAACTTAATGCTTCCTAGTTAAGAATCATTCTTCTAAATCAATCCGAAATCACTCGAAAAGCAAAATCGACGATAGATGCAAGTCATAATACACCATATGAAGCTACGCAAGGCGTAAAACAGCCAAACATGATGCAAATGCTCAAAACGACTGGTCGGGTAGTTACATTCTCCCCCACTTAAACATACGTACATCCTCGAACGTGCCAAGAGTCATTCCAAAGTCGTCAAATCACTGTATAAACTCACCAAGCACATACTCGTGGATGATCCCACGTCACCCCAATCAATATAAGCCGGACAACATAACCTACTGAAGATCCTTACTTCAACCTTAGCTCTTAAACCGTAGAATCAAATCTCTAATATTTGAAATCGATTACAAGGCCAATTCTCATATCTATACACTGTATAAGTCTAAACAAGACGAATCAAGCCATAATCATAACCCAAGATTGTAAGTACCCATAAAACTTTTAACCAAAAACTCGAGGTTTCATGGCGCCAAGATAGATTCATGCGTTAGACTTTTTGTATTGAACAGTACCCTACGGACTGAAAGAAAAATGTTTCGTAGAAGAACGCATTTATGAGGCCCATTATGCTGCCATATAATCACTCTACGGACCGCATAATGGCCGCAGAGTGAAACAGTAAGTTTGGCCAACTTGAGGTCAGTTTTGCGGTCGATTATGCGACCGCATAATTGATATACGGACCGCATATCGGTCGCATAATTCCTCTTAGGTTTCTACGGAAGGAGTTCTGCGGTGCATTATGCGGCCGCAGAACAAGTATGCAGACCGCATGGGTATGAAGGTGATTTATCTTGCATGCATGTGTGATAAAGAGTGTGGGGGAAAAGTGAGTTAGAACCATGAACGTTTTCCAAATTATGGTTCAATTTGTATACTGCTAAAATAGCTTGAGGTTGCTAAGGGTTCCGGATAATTGTAGAGTCTAAAAAAGCGAAATTGAGGTATGTATGGCTAGCTCTCTTCTTCCTAGAATCGAACTCCTGGTGTCCGAATAATTGGTGTAAGTTTCGACTTGATCATACTAGAATTGTTTGCCTTATTGTGTTGGGTTGGAAGATTCATATTCCCTAATAGTTTTAGATGTTTACCATGTCATCATGCTACTTGAGATCGTTATTATGATTTTCCAAGTTCCTTCCCTTATATGTGTAATGCCTTATGTGATGATACTTATCGACATGAATGATGATGTTATTTGAACGGATAAAAAGGGAAGGACTCGAATTGTAAAATATTCCCAAGTGCCAAAAACTACTTAATAAAAGAAGTTGTTTGTTCCATGTAACGAAAGATGGGAAAAAAATGTGAATTGAGTGAACAATTTAAAGAGGTTATGTCTCAAGTGAGATGACTTAGCCGATCGGGCCGAGATCGGACGCCATGTTGTATACATGGTGGCATTTGTGTTGGAATTATTGATTTACATTGTGGACATAGATATGTCTCACTTGAGATGGCTTAGCCGGTCGGGCCGAGACCGGACTCCGTGTAAAAACACGGTGGCATTGTGAGTTGTGGCTTTGGCACTAAAGATTATTAATCTAAAAAGATGGAAAGATTGAATTGGAAACTATGTGATCCTTACTTGGTGTTTCTTTGTATTTCTATGAAGTACTTATTGATTATTATGACTTCCATCTCTTTGTTTCACTGTTCATTCTACTAAGATTGGTGTTTGCCTTACATACTAGTACTATTCGACAGTACTAACGTCCCTTTTGCCCGGGGCTCTACATCTTTGAATGGATGTAGGTGGTTCCATCGCAGATAGTGCTGATCGCAGATAAGTGGTGCTCTCTTTCTCTCCTCACAACAGTCTTGGTGAGCCCCATTTCTCCCAGGGGTCATGTAGCCCTTCTTTTGTATAAATTTTCATATTTCGAGGTATAGCCGGGGCCTTGTTGCCGGCATTGTCATGTTGATCTTTTGTACTCTTAGAGGCTCCGTAGACATTTATGTGGGTCATGTATGTATGTTGGGGTGGTCGTTGGATCGAGTTGTATTTTGGGAACTCAACTATGGCATAATGTATATAAGAAAAAATGAACTAGCAACGTTTATATATTTTTATAATTGATCTCTCCCCTGTTTTACAAATGGTGATGCGATCCCGTTTTGGATTATGAATGAGTCTGTAGGAAAGGTTTAATAGGCTTGCTCGACCGGGTTCACTCGGTTGAGCGTCGGTCGCGCTCCCCGAGGTTGGGTAATGACAAAGATGTAATTACATGGTATGCCATATAACTGAGATACTCATAGCAATAGCTTCCGACCATAATGGCTGCTCAATAACAAACCCGGTACCGGTAACAAACCTCATATCGAATAAAACCTTGTTCTAAATTTTCGTACACTACCAATAATGAAATAAACACGCAGAAACTCATAACTACTCCTTAGATCAACAAGTCGTGGAGCTCTCTCTCTCTCGCCCAACAAGAACTATAGCTAATTCTAAGCTGACTAGAGATGTTATTCTTCCAAATGTATCTTAATCAAATACGATACCGCTAATTCCAGGTTCAATGACCTCGTCTCATCAAATAGAAGTTGCTCTACTAATATGCCACACAAATAGTACCTAAATCCACAAACCGCGCAATTTGTGCACCAATAATCAACAACTCGAATGTACCCAAAATGGAAAGAGAATCCAATGTGAGAACCGTCCCGCAAGTTCAACAAATACCACCACAAGCGCAATGATGTGAACCAATCACACATTAAAGAACCAAGACACATGAATCTAACACGAATGATCATATCCCAACATAACTCCTCCGCGATGCGTGACCCAATCCAAACACAAGTCCACATAGAATACCTCAATCCATAGTGCTCAAAACCAACAACCATACACAAATAAACAACAAACGCACGAAGTGCATGACCATAACCATAGAGAAATGGATAGCACCATATACCACCAAATAGGAAAGACCATCGGAGTCAGCTTACGGATGATCTTCGAGATGTTACAAGCCCAGCAAATAGCGATAGCTCAGTTGCAGAGCCAAACTCAGGTACAAAGCAGACCGGAGCCCAATCCGCTTCGAGATATCACCCACAGAATGGAGCCAGCCATAGTGAAGTCAAACGAGAAAGAATCGGGGACAACTCCCGAAATTACTAAATTGCTCGAGAAACTAACAAAACTAGTCGAAGCCAATGATAAAAAAGTAAAAACATATAATTCCAGGGTCGATCAAATCCCGGGAACTCCACCAATGATAAAAGGGCTGGATTCGAAAAAATTCATACAAAAGCCTTTTCCCTCAAGTGCAGCCCCAAAACCAATCCCCAAAAAAATCCGTATGCCCGAAATTCCCAAATATAACGGTACGATCGATCCCAACGAACATATCACCTCTTACACGTGTGCCATCAAGGGTAACGATTTGGAAGACGATGAGATCGAATATGTGTTATTGAAAAAATTCAGAGAGACCCTCTCGAAGGGAGCGATGATTTGGTATCATAATCCGCCACCAAATTCCATCGATTCTTTTTCCATGTTAGCGAATTCATTTGTAAAGGCACATGCTGGTGCCATAAAGGTTGCAACAAGGAAATCGGACCTCTTCAAAGTAAAACAAAGGGGTAATGAAATGTTGAGGGAGTTCGTGTCCCGATTTCAAATGGAATGCATGGAATTGCCACCGGTCACAGATGATTGGGCCATCCAAGCTTTCACCCAAGAGTTGAACGAGAAAAGTTCAATAGCATCATGTTGGCTGAAGCAAAATTTGATCGAGTATCTAGCAATAACTTGGGCGGATGTACACAACCGATATCAGTCAAAAATTAGGGTCAAAGATGACCAGTTGGGAGCTCCTTCCGGATCCATGCATCAGAACAGGACAGCTATTAAAAACCAAAGGGACATCGACAGAGAGAAAAGGCCGAACAGAGACTGATATCAACCGTACGTCGCAGATCGAATGAACAACGGTTTGACGCGCAATGCCGCTCGAAACAATCGAAGGAGTGATCGAGGACAAAATTCTCGGGGGCTCATGAGCAAGAGTGGCTTTGATAAATTTGCCGATCCTATAGAGGCACCTCATCTATCGGAGTACAATTTTAGCGTCGACGCATCGGGCATTGTATCGACGATCAGAAGAATCAAAGATACTAGGTGACCCAGACCAATGCAAACTGACCCTACCCAAAGGAACCCGAATTCGATGTGCAAGTATCATGGTACGCATGGCCACAGGACCGAGGATTGCAGACAATTAAGAGAAGAGGTAGCCCATCTATTCAATGAGGGCCACCTTCGGGAGTTCCTCAGTGACCGAGCCAAGAATCACATCAGAGAAAGGGACTCCAGCAAAAAAGATAAACAAGAGAAACCTCTGCATATCATTCATATGATCATCGGTGGGGTCGATACTCCACAGGGACCCGTGCTCAAATACGGCAAGATACCGGCCACAGGGGAAAAACGAACTCGAGGTTATGTACCCGAGGGTACTTTATCATTCGGAATTGAAGAAGCCAAGGGCATCTCTCAACCTCAAAATGATGCTCTGGTAATTTATATCCAATTAAATAAAGTTCAAGTTAAGTATGTCTTAGTGGATCCAGGTAGCTCTCCGAATATCATCCGATCTTGGGTAGTGGAGAAGCTCGGTTTACAGAATCAAGTCGGGCCCGTAGCTCGGTTCTTAAACGGCTTCAATATGGCCAGTGAAACAAATAAAGAGAAATTAGTCTTCCTGTAAATGTGGCCGGAACCATCCAAAACACCAAGTTCCACATAATCGAAGGCGATATGAGGTACAATTCCCTACTCGGAAGACCGTGGATCCACAATATGAGGGCAGTACCTTCGACTCTACACCAAGTGATGAAATTCCCTACGTCGGATGGCGTGAAGACAGTATACAGGGAGCAGCATGCTGCGAAGAAAATATTTGCGGTTGATGAGATAACACCGATACCAACATTATCGGTCTCAGAAAGGTCGAGCACAAAAGATAGGCGAGAAACCAAATAGCAATCACAGCAACCGGTCTCGACCGAATTGGTGAAGCAGAAAATAGAAGATGACGAGGAAGAGTTTCCGACACCTCGAGCTCTCATCGTCCCTGACGACTCCAATGCCACCAAGTCGGCGATCGAAGAACTGGAGAAGGTTATATTAATCGAACGTCTGCCCGAGAGAAAGGTATACCTGGGAACGGGGTTGACCCCCGAACTCAGGAAAAAACTTATTCAATTTTTTATTGATAACATAGATTGTTTTGCTTGGTCCCATTTAGACATGATAGGGATCCCACCATCGATAACAACGCACCAGCTGAGTTTGGACCCTAGGTTCAAACCGGTGAAGCAAAAAAAAAGACCTCAATCCGAGGTAAAACACGCATTTTTAAGAGATGAGGTAACTAAACTTCTCAAAATAGGGTCAATTCGGGAAGTAAAATATACCGAATGGTTAGCCAATGTGGTTGTAGTCCCCAAAAAGGGGAACAAACTTAGAATGTGTGTAGATTATAAAGATCTAAACAAATCATGCCCCAAAGATTCTTTTCCACTGCCTAGCATCGATCGCTTGATCGATGCCATAGCCGGCTACGAGATTCTCACTTTTCTCGATGCCTATTCCGGGTACAATCAAATTAGCATGAACCCGGAGGACCAAGATAAAACTTCATTTGTCACTAAGTATGGAACTTATTGCTATAATGTAATGCCATTCGGGCTAAACAACGCAGGGGCTACGCACCAATGCCTAGTGAATAAAATGTTCGAAGAACAAATAGGTAAATCGATGGAAGTTTACATTGATGACATGTTAGTGAAGTCCCTGCGCACAGAGGACCATTTGACTCATTTGCAGGAAACGTTCAAACTTTTAAGGAAATACAACATGAAGCTCAACCCTGAGAAATGTGCTTACGGGGTTGGATCGGGCAAGTTCCTCGGGTTCATGGTGTCGGGTCGGGGGATCGAGATTAACCCCGACAAAATCAAAGCCATCGAAGACATCACTGTCATGGATAGTGTGAAAGCAGTGCAAAGGCTAACTGGACGGATAGCTGCCTTAGGTCGATTCATTTTAAGGTCGTCAGATCGAAGCCACAAATTCTTCTCTCTGCTCAAAAAGAAGAACGATTTCACCTGGACTCCAGAATTCCAACAGGCACTTGAACAACTGAAGCGGTACCTATCGAGCCCACCATTACTTCACACTCCGAAGACAGATAAGAAACTTTACTTATACTTAGCGGTATCGGAAATCGCGGTAAGTGGTGTCCTAGTTCGAGAAGAGCGAGGTACGCAGTTTCCTGTTTATTATGTAAATCGGAACTTAGGAGAGGCAGAGACTAGATACTCACACTTAGAGAAATTGGCGCTTGCATTGATAAGCGCCTCTAGAAAGTTAAGACCATACTTTCAATGTCACCCCGTATGCGTTTTAACAACTTGCCCACTTCGAAACATTTTGCACAAACCCAAACTATCGGGCCGACTGGCCAAATAGGCCGTCGAACTCAGTGGGTACGATATTGAATATCAGCCTTGAACGGCCATCAAGTCCCAAATTTTAGCAGACTTCGTGGCCGATTTCACACCAACCCTCGCACCCGAAGTTGAATAGGAACTCTTGTTAAAATCAGGTACATCGTCAGGGGTTTGGACCCTCTACACAGATGGTGCTTCAAATGTGAAGGGATCCGGGCTTGGCATCGTATTAAAACCTCCCATATGTGGCATTATTAGGTAATCCATCAAAACTACTAGATTAACTAACAATGAGGCTGAGTACAAGGCCATGATTGCAGGTCTCGAGCTAGCTAAGAGCTTAGGAGCAGAAGTCATTAAAGCCAAATATGACTCTTTGCTAGTGGTGAACCAAGTGAACAAAACTTTCGAAGTTCGAGAAGATATGGTGCAGAGGTATTTGGACAAACTACAGGTAACTCTACATAGTTTCAAAGAATGGACCTTACAACATGTGCCCCGCGAACAAAACAGTGAGGCCGACGCACTCACAAATCTGGGGTCGTCGGTCGAAAAAGATAAGATCGACTCGGGGACTGTCGTTCAACTTTCGAGATCTATAATCGAGGGAGGGAATGCCGAGATAAATTCCACAAGCTTAACCTGGGATTGGAGGAATAAGTATATTGAATACCTAAAGAATGGAAAACTCCTATTAGACTCTAAAGAATTGAGGGTTCTATGAACCAGGCTGCTCGATTCACGTTGGTTGAAGATGGAACATTGTACAGAAGGACGGTCGATAGAACACTGGCAGTATGCTTGGGAACAGGGGACACCAATTTTATTTTACGGGAGGTCCATGAAGGCACCTGTGGAAACCACTCCGGCGCTGAACCACTAATTCGCAAAATCATCATAGCAGGATACTACTGGGATAGCATGGAAAAGGACACTAAGGAGTTCGTTTGAAAATGCGATAAATGTCAAAGTTTTGCACCAATGATCCGTCAACCCGGAGAGCAGCTTCATTCAGTCATTTCTCCATGGCCATTCATAAAATGGGGAATGGATATCGTCGGCCCTCTACCTTCATCCCCATGTAAAGCTAAATTCATTTTGTTTATCACTGACTATTTCTCTAAATGGGTTGAAGCACAGGCGTTCGAAAAAGTAAGAGAGAAAGAGGTTATAGATTTCATCTGGGATCACATCGTGTGTAGATTTGGTATACCAGCAGAAATAACATGTGACAATGGTAAGCAATTTATCGGCGGTAAAGTGACAAAATTTCTCGAAGATCATAAAATAAAAAGGATACTATCAACACCATATCACCCTAGTGGGAACGGACAGGTCGAATCAACGAAAAACATTATCATCCAAAACATAAAGAAAAGATTGAACGAAGCTAAAGGAAAGTGGAGAGAAATTTTGCCCGAAGTCCTTTGGGCATATCGGACAACATCAAAATCCAGTACAGGAGCGACTCCATTTTCCTTAGTGTATGGCTCTGAAGCTTTAATTCCGGTTGAAGTCGGGGAACCAAGCACAAGGTTCCGACATACATCGGAAGAATCGAACTATGAGGCAATGAATACTAGCCTCGAATTATTAGATGAAAAACGAGAAGCGGCACTGGTTCGAATGGCTACACAAAAACAACGAATCAAAAGGTACTACAACAGAAGAACCAACCTCCGCCATTTCAAGACCGGGGACTCGGTCCTAAGGAAGGTCACCGTCAACACTCGAGATCCTAATGAAGGGAAGCTCGGCCCAAATTGGGAAGGACCCTATCAAGTCCTCGATATAGTCGGGAAAGGGTCTTATAAACTTGGAGCAATGGATGGAAAACCATTACCAAACAATTGGAACATATCGCTTCTCAAATGATATTATTGTTAAGGTATGATTTTCTCTTCTCTATCGTCTATATACGTATATTCGACACTAACTCATTGCACGAATTCGACAAAAAAATCAAGACCTCTGGTTTCAAAGCACGCGTTGTACTCTTTTTCCCTTAAGTTCGGCTTTTTATCCCAAATGGATTTTTCCGGCAAGGTTTTTAACGAGGCAACAATTATGTGCTACCTGGGGACAAATCAATAATATCTGAGGCTCAGCCTAGAATACTGGGGGGCTACCAATCAAATAAATCAAGTTCGGCACAAGAAAGTTGTTTCATATCAAATTCATAACGAACAGGGTCTCGGTAGAGAAAAGTGTAAGGGCCAAATGGTCAAAATGAACCATGCCCACGTAGTTTTGCTCAAACTCTGGCACAAGATACAAACACATGTATAATGACTTATAAAGGAGAACTTCTTCTTTTTTCAGATATCTCACACTTTGAAAAGATCTTCCTGCTTCATGATTCAAACAGGCTTAAAGGCCAACCACCATCAAAAGGATTTTTGATACAAGCAATCATAAAAAGCCTACGGGCTAAGATACTTTGAGTTCGAGTTTGAAACGATCACTTACTCAATTATTAAATCCTAAGGGCTATCTTACTTCGAGTTCGAGCAATCGCTAACTTGGTCATAAAAAGCCTACGGGCTAAGATACTTTGAGTTCGAGTTCAAAACGATTACTCACTCAATTATTAAAGCCTAAGGGCTATCTTACTTCGAGTTCGAGCAATCGCTCACTCGGTCATAAAAAGCCTACGGGCTAAGATACTTTGAGTTCGAGTTCGAAACAATCACTCACTCAATTATTAAAGCCTAAGGGCTATCTTACTTCGAGTTCGAGCAATCACTCACTCGATCATAAAAGGCCTACGAGCTACAATACTCTGAGTTTGAGTTCGAAACAATCACTCACTCAATTATTAAAGCCTAAGGGCTACCGTATTTCGAGTTCGAGCAATCACTCACTTGATCATAAAAAGCCTACGGGCTAAGATATTTTGAGTTCGCGTTCGAAACAATCACTCACTCTATCATAAAAGGCCTACGGGCTACGATACTCTGAGTTTGAGTTCGAAACAATCACTCACTCAATTATTAAAGCCTAAAGGCTATCTTAATTCGAGTTCGAGCAATCACTCACTCGATCATAAAAGACCTACGGTCTAAGATATTTTGAGTTCGAGTTCGAAGCAATCACTCACTCAATTATTAAAGCCTAAGGGCTATCTTACTTCGAGTTCAAGCAATCACTTACTCGATCATAAAAGGCCTACGGGCTATGATACTCTAAGTTCAAGTTCGAAACAATCACTCACTCAATTATTAAAGCCTAAGGGCTATCTTACTTCGAGTTCGAACAATCACTCAGTCGGTCATAAAAAGCCTACGGGCTAAGATATTTTGAGTTCGAGTTCGAAACAATCACTCACTCAATCATAAAAGGCCTGCGGGCTACGATACTCTGAGTTCGAGTTTGAAGCAATCACTCACTCAATTATTAAAGCCTAAGGGCTATCTTACTCTGAGTTCGAGCAATCACTCACTCGATCATAAAAAGCCTACGGGCTAAGATATTTTGAGTTCGAGTTCGAAGCAATAACTCACTTAATTATTAAAGCCTAAGGGCTACCTTACTTCGAATTCAAGAAATCATTCACTTGATCATAATAAGCCTACGGGCTACGATACTTTAAGTTCAAGTTCGAATCGTTCACTCGACTGCTAAGCCTACGGGCCACTTTTATTTCGAGTTCGATCAAGCACCCACTCGACCATTATGCCTACGGGCTACTTTACTTGGAGTTTGAAACATTGACTCGACTACTAAGCCGGTGGGCTACTTTTATTTTAAGTTCGAGCAAACACTCACACGTCCATAAAGGCTACGAAGGCCGAATTCGATGAAATCGCCTAAATCCTTATAAAAACATTCGCAAGGCATGAATGAAATCTTCACAAGGCAAGAAAGCAGAAGCAAGTCAGTAAAAGAAAAAGATATTAGTATAAATATACAAAGATTGTTTACATGAATAAATGCAACATATAAGCTAAGGGCTAAGCTTCTGGGTTATCATCGAGAGCGGTCTCTTCTCCACCGGGCTCCCCTCGTTATCGGACCCGCTCTTACTACCATCATCGTCGTCATCGTCGCCATCAGAAGCTAAGGCTTCAGCATCAGCTTCGAGTTCTTTGGCCCTTTTTATCTCTTCAGCAAGATCGAAACCTCGAGCGTGTATCTCCTCGAGGGTCTCCCTCCGAGATCGACACTTAGCAAGTTCGGCAACCTAATGTGCTCAAGTGTCGGCAGTATCCGCTGCCTCTCTTGCCTCCATTTGAGCAGCCTCAGCATCGGCTCGATACAGAGCAATAGACTTGTCCGCCATAACTTTCGATGACTGAATCTCCACCTTGACCTCAGTAAGCCTTGTTTCAAGATCCTCGATCCTCTTGGCCTGAGCCGAACTTTTTTTCTTGACGCTTCGAAGCTGAACATCGGCCGATGATAATTTGGCGAAGAAGTTTCTTTTTCTGCAGCCAGGCGGTCGATAGTCTCCTTCCACCGATCACATTCGGCCTTGATTTGATCGACTTTTTCCCGAAGCAACCCGATCTTTTCAACCTTTTGCTGCAGCTGAGATAACGAAGGGTTAGCTTCCACAGTTGGGTCAAACCCAAATTCTAACAGACCGAGGCTTACCTGCTTATCTAGTTAGGCCTCTTCTTCACGAGCCTTAGCCAAATCTGTTTGGAGGTCCCTTATAACCTCGTCTTTTGGCCGCAAAGAAGCCGCAGAGCATCTCTCTCCCCCAAGACCTTCTGAAGCTCGACCTCACACTGGCTGAGGTCGGCTCGAAACTTGCTAATGGCCTACACAGAAGGGAAAAAACACAAGTCAGGTTTAGAAAAGAATGAAGAAACCAAGAGCAGTAAAATCATTACCCGAGAAATGAAACATTGGGCCTCTTCTAGGAGAAGAGAAGCGTCACTAATATCGGAGGCATCACCGACTCCAGTAAATCAATCCCGAAAAAGATCCCCCTACACTAGAGCCTCCGCCCATATCGAGGGTCTTCAATTCTCGAGCTTCCTTTAGCGCCTCCTCAGAAAAGGTCGGAAGAGAAGGAAAATGACCCACTATCATGGTCCCGAGCGAATCGCTCGGGACGCTCTGATCGAGACTCGGGGTATCAAAACCGGCCCCGACTGGTGTAGCCGTCATCAGCTCAGAAGGTCTGGTGACCTCGATAGCTTTCGCGGATCGGACAACCAAAGCCAAAGCATCTTCTTCTTCTCTCAGTCATTGGACCGACTCCATCGAAAGAAAAATTGCCTTCCTCCTCACCCTTCAAGTTTTGGGCTTGAGGTCCTCTGACCGAGAGACAGCTTTTCGCTTTTTATCTTTCCCCGGTTTCGGGACTGGGGACTTGGTTCCTCCCTCACCACTCGAAGGCCTCAAAATGGCATCCTTGGTTACGCCTGCATGAAAGGAAGTCAGTAACGAATAGAGCATAAAAAACGTTTCAAAAAATATGAGAAGTGACCCTCACCGTGATTCTTGGCCTCCCACCTACCTTTCGCCAAATCACGCCAAGCGCGTTCGGCATAAGAGAAATTCGAGGCTAACTTCCAAACCCAATCCTCGAGGTTGGGTACCGCTTGTAGCATCCAAGGGGCAGTATCGGAGGGAGATATCAGATAGAATCAGAGAAAGATACGAAAAGCAACGCCTTATGAAAATCACTTACGATCGAAATTACATTCCTCGGGGAACGACATCTTCTCTTCCGGGATAAGGTCACGGGTCCTCACCCGAATATAACGGCCCATCCAACCCCGATCCTTATCTTCGTCGATGCTCGACATTAAAGCTTTCGTTGCCCGACGATGGAGCCTAATTAGTCCTCGAAAGATTTGAGGCCGATACATTCGTATGAGGTGATTTAGGGTAAAATCCAGCCCCCTCCCCCCCCCCCCGGCCTTGTTGTAGAAGAAGCAAAGTAAGATTACTATGCACCATAGAGAAGGATGAATTTGACCGAGGGTGACCTGATATCTTTTGCAAAACACAATGATCACTAGGTCGACGGGACCCAACGTCAAAGGGTAAGTATAAACACTTAAAACCCCTCCACATGAGTGATGATGCTCTCTTCGGGAGAGGGAATTTGCAACACAACCTCGGGACCCCAGTTGCAGTCTTTCCTCGCAGCCTTGAGATGGCCCTCTATTATCGAGCACATGTACATCGACACATGCTCACATCGACCCGGAACCGATGAAGAATTTTCAACCTTAAAATTGATCTTTAGAGTACACGGGCCAAGAACATACTCGTGGGGAGGCGGCTCCACCAGCACCTTGTCGTCGGACGGCCGTGAAGAGGAAGCTTTCTCCTTCTGAGGTACGGTTTTTGAAATTTTTGCCATTGATATAAGAAAAAGAAAAGCAAAGGAAGATGAAAGGTTGATGGTGCCGAACGCTGGTGAAGGTGGCTCTACAAGTGGTGAAACAGAGGCAGAAAGAGTAAGAAAATTTGAGAGATTGAAGATGTAAAAGTAGTAAATAATAAATGGAAGGATTATTTATAGGTTTATACCGTGGCAGTTCAGTATCAGCGGTGGCCAACCACCGTCTGACATGCATTAAATACCTTGAAAGACTAAATTGGCGGGACAGCTATCATGTACGTCATGATCGAGTCCAGTGAAAATATCAGCTTATAATCCGATCGAGCCGTTGAAAATCATATCGCTTCTCACCACATTCTTCTTGAGAAACGAGGGGACTATCTGTATACGGTCGAAATAAATTTTGGCCTTCGTATGTTTGGTCGAGTTCGAATGGTAAGCGACCAAAGTGAGACTTCGAGACGAGTTCCGAAGATAGTACAAACATGCTTCGAGCTCCAAGACCGATCGAGGAATCGGCTCGGTATCATTATCGAGCCCATGACCAAATCGAACTGCAAGGCAACGTGAAGGTTGTCGGAGACGCACAGACCGATTGATACTCACCCCGAATGTCGAACTCAAACCAAGGCCGAGGGCTCGACCCAATACCTAGCTCGAGCCAGTATCGAACTCACAGACAAGAGCCGTTGCAACCGCACTAGGGGAAAGAATCTTGGCGAGAATCGAGGAAGAGACAATTCATCATGGTTTCTCCACTATATATTTTTTATTATAAATAAAGTAAGATCCCTCTACTATAAAAGGGGAATCCTTGTAAGCACAGGGGAGGTGGACACATTGTAAGAAAAGACTACTTCTCTTATTGAAGAATAAATCTCTTGAGCTTGTTTTACTCAACATACTCACTCTTCTTGTTCAATAATTTATCTCCTATTTTTATAGCCAAGAATCTAAACATTTCCACTTCTATGTACGATTTATGTCAAGTTATATCACATATCCTTAGAACTACTTATAAATTCAACTATATCCGATTTTTCGGGTAAACAATATTCACAAGAAATCAATAATCTGAGCTAGTTAACAAAGATAAAATGTAGTAAAAATTCTGGATCTCACATTCTACGTTACTCCACATCCTTGAAAGAATTGATAGTTTCACACATGGCTTATCCATTTGAGGTCATCGTGCTTCTAATCCTCCATTAGACTTTAGTAGGATGGGCATGTTGTGTGTTACAATGGAACTCCTCCCATTATCGAAAATAAGCATATGTCTCCATCCTAAGCACAAAGAAAATAAGAGAACAAGTACATGTTACGATATCCATACAAATACCAGACGTCACTTTAATTACTTTATTTGATCTTCTTAAATGCATCATAATGTTCTAGCGCAATGCTTCTTCTTGAACATGAATTATGAAAATGAAGTAAATCAACTAAGATATAAGGCCAATAATCTCTATATATATATATATATATATAATCTATATATATATATATATATATATATATATATATATATATATATATATATATATATATATATATATATATATAATGGACCTCCAAATAGAGATGATGTGCCATCTCTATTTGGCCAAGAAACTCAATTATCTTTTTCCTCAATTTTTTGGCCTTTTATCCTATTTTTCCTAATTATTTGCTATTTTAAATCTAAAAGTCACTTCTTTAATAAACCAAAAGTCACCTCCTCCCACGTCTCTGGTGACTATTAACAAAACAGTTATGGTACATTTAAAATTGCTACTAAGAAAATAATTATGGTAAAAGTAAAATTCCAAATGCAATCACTTAGAGAAGAAAAACAGAAAGTAAAATTCCAAATGCAATCACTTAGAGAAGAAAAACAGAAAGTAAAATTCCAAATGCAATCACTTCCTCCAATTTTCTTAGAGAAAAAAAAACAGTGGATTTGTGGTGAGTCTCAAGTCTCAACTATTTTCATTACACCTGATATGATCTTCTTTCTTCATGTTATTTTCCTCTTTTATCCGGTCTTATTTGAATTATTTGATCTCAGTGTTCGTTTCCTATTTTATTCATATTTTCTCATCTTTATGAGTTCTCTTTTCTCCATTGATCCACCCCTCTTCCCAAAAAGGTAAATTTTTCTCTTCTTTTCTTTTTATTGGTTATACGTAGCATTGATTTCATGTGTATTTTTTATTTTTCATTTCACTCGCTGGAACTACTTGTATCTCGTTGTCTCCTTTACCCATTACCAATTTGTAATTAGCAACTCACTTTTTACATTGAAACATTCCCATGCTTACTCTTATCTATGCTTAATGGTTTTCTTTGTAATATTAGGCAGAGAATTGCAAGAAATCATGAAAATTTTTACTATTTGGAATGAGTCAACTCAACTTCATTGGAGCAAGAAGTGATAAAGAAAGAAAATGTAAGAATATGTTGATGGAATAGAGAATATGGTGATTTTGAAGGTAACGGAGAATAGAATATGCTTAAAAGTTGAGCAATGCAAGATTAATCTTGCGTGAGGTTGTGTTTCAGTTGTTTGTCAAATTTTCTTAATTTCTGTGAGAAAATATAATAAGGAACCTTCCTTCACTACTTGCTTTTTTTGTTTTTTGATTATTTTTTTACTTGAAATGCAAAAGCTATAAATGATGTAACTTGGAAGGTATTGTATTTGTTCTTAATAAAACAATATTTTTATTTGCTTATAAAATGGTTCATACTCCCATTATATTAAAGAAAAAAGAATTGGTTCAAATTACGCTTGGTGAAGTTTGTATTTTTACCACAAGAAAAAAAAAAGATTTCTAACATTTACTTTTATTATTTTCTTTGGTTGGCCCAACAAAATTGGTGCAAGATGATAACTCAAGGACCATAATTGTATACATTATATTTCTATTGATCAATCTATGTCAAGAGAAAAGATTTCTTCCTCTCTTCCTACAATAAACACTTATATGATTGATCAATTAGGAGAGATTGATTAATTCCCCATAGGGTATAGTATTAAAGCTTTTCAATTCAGACTTTCTTCTTTGTCAGACGCTACTGGTGACGCCAGTGCCCATGAGGACGTCAATGTGGCCAACATAGTAAAGGTACATAGTGGTAAGGGTTTTCAGTATTGATCATATATATATTTTGCACAATTCTAAAATTATATTTGCACTTTTGGAAACCATTGTTATATTTGAAAAGAAGTGTAGACTTTATTTTTAGTAATAGCACTATATAGCAAGTCATCAGGATTTATTACTGCACAAGTAAATATATTGTGTTCTAACTTTTAATGGATACGTATGAAATATTCTTTATGTGCTTTATTTTTTGTTTTAATTTGGTAAAATTTATTTTTCTTCAGGTAATGAATATTAACTTAATTCTTTGTGAATTTTATCTCGGGTGAACACTAGAATCCTCTCCTACTATAGATGGAGGTGGTATCTTTTTATTAATTCATTTTTATGTAGTATGCCTTTGTGAATTATTTGTAGAATTTTCATAATCATACAACTGAGACAGATAGCCATAAAAAGTCTCATTAGAGTTTATTAAATATGATGTGTAGATCAAAATAGAACACTAAAATAATTAACTGTTGATAAAGTATTTACTTGGTATTGTGCAATTCCTGTTATTGCTTCATATATATGATGACCACTTTTTGGGTCTGTTATTTGTTTTTCAATTAGTTGTTAAACTGAATCTATGACCACTTTTCAATTGAGGTAAGTAGATTTATTTATAAAACTTCATACGTATTTGAATACTCTTGAAAGCACCAAGACCGGAGAATATACATCAATCATCCATAGGAGGTGTATTTACGAGTAGACAATGGCCATCATATTTGTTCACTGGGACATATGAAGAGTATGTTTAAGGTATGTTTAAATTCACACAAAATTTTGTTAATTCTTTGAATAATGAACTGGGAAACCTTCTATTTTATTGCGTGAAATTTTTTCTTGAATAGGCATTTTATGTAAATGTGATTACATTCTTGGAGGTGAATTCATTCCAGCTCAATCAAAGAGGCATTTATGTTGGTGTAGTCTAAGTTACTTATTTTGTCATGTACAAGCTACAATAACTATTCTTTGCATTCGTGACACTTTGTAAAATATATTTTCCTTAGATTTCGGAGATGAAGTCTCTGAATGTTTGATCATGTAAAAGGTGATTCTTACACTATGACGACTCATTGTTTGAGTTACTTAGTACCTCACAGACTTATGCAAAAAAGTGGCCTTAAGAGCCTTTTTTTTTTCCTTTGCTTACAATATATTTATAAGTTCTCTCTTCAATCCTGACTAAATTTATAAGATCATTTTTAATATATCGCGCGAAGCGCGAGTAACTTAACTAGTTTGTAATCTACTGAACCCTCAACATAGAAACTATCAATAGAGTGTAAGGAATCAATTCCTAAAATATAATAAAAGCAGAAGATAGTGAAGATTCCTATATTACCCTAATGTGTTCTTTGCTAGCTGTAATTGTAACTTCAAGTAAACCACCAATAATGGAAGTTCATCGGTCCTGTGTGTCACAAGTCACAACCTTTTTATAATAGAAAACAAGGGCAAAGACATAGCATTCACCTATTTTAGCAAAGAAGGATAAGCGCCAACTAAGTCAGTAGAGAACAACTCAATAAAAATCTGATAAGTGCAGACCCTACAATGCTACTTTGAAGCAAGAACGATACAGATACATGTTTGAAGAAACAAAGAAAACGCAAAGAAGATATCTCTTCAACCTACCCTAAACCACACACAAACAAAAAAAATGAAATTTTTCATCAAATAGAGAGCCAAAATTTTCGAATATATAATCTCCAAGCAACCAAGCCAACAGATACGAACTACCATTAAATAAAAAGTAGGAAGGTCAAAAGAATTTCAGCTCTTAATTAAGATGTTAAAAATAAAATAAAAAAGTGCAACAACAATAAATTTGAAATAGTCAGTAACAATAAGGAAATTTTTGAAAATAAAAATAACAAAGTGATAATTTTTTAAGAGAGCAAAGCAGTTGAAGAATACTGTGGTGATGAAAGCAAAAATGATTGATTGTAAGAAAAAAGAACATGCATGAGCAAATCGGCAAAAATTACGAACATGCACGTTGACATCCAAGGAAAAACTACCCAAAAGTTCAAGATGTGCAAAATTTCATTTCTAAAATAGGATCGAAACACGTATATTGCTGAGAAAACAGATGAAAATGCAAAAACAAAAAACTAAAAAGTCACTAAAGAACCCCACGATTTTCCATCCTTAGAAAATTTCAGTTCTTACACTTTGAAAACCTAAATAGACTCTGTTGAATAATAAGTTGAAGAATACATGAGGTAGTACTTGAGACTTACCAATCCTTGTCACATTAAAAAATTAGAAAGAGTGTTCATCCTTAGGAGATCCAAAAGGTAAAACATAAATATAAGAGAAACCAGATGAATAAGGCCTAAAACTGAGCAAGAAATTCCGCACGAGGAGGAAGAAGATTTACTCACCAGGAAGAAAGAGACAGTGAACTAAAGCCGAAGGAAATAAAAATGTAAAACTGTGTTTACAGATGGGGAGAAGTAGGCAAACGGGTTAGGAAAGACAAAACCCATGTGCTGTGTGGAATTGGAATATTGATTTTACTTGTTCAAGGTAAGTATCTTACCTAGTTTTGGCATGAGGGACTAGTTGCTTGAATTGTTGATATTTGCTACGTGTTGGGATGACGTACATGCGAGGGGTTGAGCATACGTGAGTACATCGGTTTTATCCATATTTGGAGTAGTCTTTAGGCTATATTATCCCTCGTATTGAATATTTGTGGCTCTTGCTATCATTTTTTATATGTTTGTACGACTACGTGACCTTTGGAATTATGCTAGAGATCATTTGTAGGTTTGCTTCCCTATTTGAACATGATACTCATTGTTGTGTCGCGTATCCGCCTAACTTGAACTGTAATTGTACGCTTCGCACACGTATACACTTTAGCATACTATTTTATATGTCCAGGAGTATGTGATTTGATATCCATTGACTGCATACATGTATTCTTGCAAATATTTTCTGCGTTATGGACTGGTTTGACATCATGTGAGTTGTCCGTGCGGGTTGAGTTGACTGTGGCACGTGAGTTGTCCGTACAGGTGTGCATAAGAATCCATCCCCCTAGGGTCGCCCGCTCATGTTTCTCCTTGATGACGTACTCGTGGTTATGGAAAATTGATTAGTGTTGGGCTTTGTGTATGTAACACCCCAAAAAATTTCTAAGTGTTTTAAGAATATTAAGAAGATTGTCAGGTACTAATTATATTAATTCGGGTATGAAAAAGATTAATAATATGAATGATATCAATAATTATGATAATATATGTATGAGGTACATTAAGAATGGTTAATGGTCTAAGAAGATTCCCAAGGCAAAGTCAAGTTGGAAATTATATGATGGGGTAAAGTTTCCAGTGAGTTCACACAAGAACTAACTTCACGAGCATAACTCTCAAGATATGAAGTTTTATATGGTTTATGAACTATCTAATGAAAAGTCTATGTGTCTAGTTTCTAATGCTTCAAACCGTTCGTCATTTGAAAATTTCTACAAGAAGTCATGACTTTTTTACTAAAGGGTGGCACAACAGCTACGCGAGTCTTGCGTAGCCTACGCATTATAGTAGCATAGTCTACGCAGAATAGCAGTGTAGCCTACACACCATTGTGTAGGAAAATCCAGCAGCTTCCAACTGAAGGGGGATAGAAGTCCACCCTGCGTAGCCTTTGTCCGTAGTCTACACAAGGAGGCTACGCAACTTTAGGGGCCATTTTAAAGGGGCTGAAACAAGGGGTTTAGAGAGAGAAAACATTAGTTCTTCAACTTGAAATTGATTTCTAGAGAGAAAGAGGAGCTCTTCCACCATGGATACACTTCAAGGTAAGTTGTTTTGGCACAAAGATGATTATATAACATCATTTAGTGATAACAGTAACATTATTATGGATCAAATCCATAGGAAATGGGTTGAATCTTCAAAAACGCCAAAAAGAGGAAAAGTGAGATTCTTCTACCAAGAGGTAATCCTTTCACTTGCGCTTCATATATATGTCATATTAGAGTATGGGTAGCATGTTTATGAGTTTATTTGAAGTTATAATTGGATATTGTATGAACCCTAAGGGTGGGTCTTGAGAATGCCATTTTTGGGTAAAGAAGAAGATGAATAGTGATGAATTGATATAAATACATATGTCTTGAGTTTCTAATGATTCCAATAGACTTGATAACTTAATTGATGAACGAATTTAATTGATAATCACCATTTGGATAAGATACAATATTATTTCTTGAAATGGATGTTTTTGAACCTAGAATTTTGTTGGAGAAGGCAATGAATAGTGGCCTGATGATGTTGGGTGATTAACATAGTATTATTTATACATGCTTGTACTAATAAGGTTTGTGAGAAGATTGTTGAGCTCAAATAAGTAAGGATTAGGTTGTGGAGTGAAGGAAATCTTGTAGAAAAACCTTGTAGCCAAATTTGCACACCTAGTGTTTGATAAAATGTTCAAATGAGCTGAAACCATGAATACCTTCCTAATTTGTGTTCAATTTTGTTATGTCTCAAAATAGATTGGGATTGCTAGAATTTTCGGGACGTTATAGTAATTTAAGGAAAGCTCAAAGCGAGGTATGTTGGCTAAACTACTCTCTTAGAATTTAATTCCATGATGTTCCCGTAGGTTTCAAGTATGGTTGTCTCAAGTTCCTTATTCTATGTTCCGAGTTGTTCCCAATAAATTCAATTGTCCCGAATAAGATAACTGTCGAGAATTATGTATTCAGAACGTGTTCAGAATGTTCCTACCACATTATATTATCCTTTGGGAATGTGTTCAAGAATGATATGTGTATTAAAATGCTATATTTTTGAGTCGTATTTCAAATGAAGGTTATGATTCCAAATTGTGTGAGAAAATCACAATATGCTTAGGACTCTTCATTGCTCATATGTGTACCTAAAGCCTTGATTAGAGATGTCTTATTGTTGATAATCTATAAAGATGGTTAAAAGTAAAATAAGTGAATTGGGGATATAAAGTGTGGCCAACGTGCCAAGAGTGAAAGTTATACTTGTGGCCAATGGTGCCAATAAAATGAGATGATGTGAAAAAGATTATGAAATGAGCTTTAATTCAACTGTTCCAAAATTAACTTCGAAAATAGAATTGCCTAAAAGCTTATGAACTCAAATGATACCCGTATGTGGCTGTTTTAACTAATGATATGCTTTGTAAGTAGTTTTGATGTGTTTTACGTTCTTACATATTCGTGAGTTGAAATTGTGTATTGCTCTTTTTTGTAAAAAGTATTTCAAGAATAAATTAGGTGTTACTTGGTTATGATTTTAACTTGTGCTTCGATTGCGAATCATTTTACTCCATTTCTTGGAAAGAAATCCATTGTGTTTAAAGTCATTATTACTAATGAACCTAAAGTTGTAATTTTCGGAATATTTTATTTGTTGATATTTACAATGATGATCCATGAAAGGGAAGAAATAAAAGTGTGGAATATGAAATACGGCCATTGTGCCATGAATGAAGAACCATATGTATGGCTAAGAGAGCCAATGAAATAATGATGTTGAAAGTTATTGAAAGTGCCAATGAGGCTATATACGGTATGAAAGGTTATGAGGTAAATACATTTGTAACTATGTTACCTTTGTGTGCAAAAACAAAAATAATATTTTTGGGAGTATCGATAGTCACCGAGGAAGGGTAGGTTGAAATAACCTAACTTTGTAACTACACGTGCCAATGTAGGAGTGGATTGTAATTATTCCCCTTATTTGGGATGAGATTGATGTGATAAAATTATTCCCCTAATTTGGGATGAGATTGATGTAATAAAATTATTCCCCTTAATTGGGATGAGATGATTGATAGAAAAGGGGGATGTCGATCCACACGGCATTGTGGTGAGATGGCCTAGCAGATCGGGTCATGATCGGACACCATGTCGCACACATAGTGGTGATTGTGCTGGAAATTATAATTAAAATTATGATTGTGGTTGATGTCTCGGATGAGACGGCCTAGACGATCGGGTCGTGATCGGACTCCGTGCTAAAAAACCGTGGTATTGGTATTGTGAATATTGGTATTGTGAACAGTGGTATTGCGAATAGTGGTATATCAGTGCTAAAGATCTCCCAATAAAAAATAATATTATCATCATATTTTGATTATCACTTCACAGTGTTATCTTCATATTTTGGAAATTATTATGTTTTAACTTGGCATTTGGATATTATTGATTGTTGATTATTGTTTTCATGGTTTTCCCTTTTTACATTGGCAATTTATTTTGAAAGAGGACAACTAGCTTTACATACTAGTACTATTCCATATGTACTAACGTTCTTTTTTTGCTGGGAGTGTTGCATCTTCAATGGATGTAGGTGATTCAGTAGAGGGCAACTTTGGTCCTCGTTAGCGGTTACTCCCTATTCAGCAGGTTTTGGTGAGCCCTACTCTATTCCGGGCCCGATGTCACTTGATGTTACACTTTGTGTTTTGAGGTATAGCCAGGGCCTTGTTACCGGCACTTCTATACTATTCTTCTGTCATACTTAAAGGCTCCATAAACAGGTTATGGGTGGCGTTTGATGTTGGGAATTAAACTAGATGTGTTGGTATTTTGGAAAATATATTTTTCATTATATCTATAAACTTGTAATAATTTGGAAATTATGAATGAAGCTACTAATGGAAATGAAATGGGAGTTGTTAATGAAATATTTTTAGTGTTTGATTAATGGAGTGCATATCCTCTTTATTCATGGAAGAGTTTGGGTAGAAGAAAATCTAATAGGCTTGCTCGGCCGGGTTCACTCAGTTGAGCGCCGGTCGCGCTCCTCGATTTTGGGGCGTGACAAACTTGGTATCACAACCTGAGGTTTTAAAGTGTCCTAGGATGTCTCGGAGCCGTGTCTAGTAGAGTCCTTCTTATCGATGTGTTGTCAATCACATCTATAATGAGGAGGCTACATGGACATTTAGGAATTTCACACTTCTTTGATACTCCAGATCGTGCGATAAAGCTCAAGATAGAAAGTTAAATTCCTCATCATGTCTCATTTTCCATATGAGTAACCCATGAGTTCGAGGCATCGAGGATGGAATGAAAGAACCAATTGCTAGGGGAAGTGTTTAATGTCACCACGCCACCAGATTATGCGGTGAGAGCACCTAAGAAATGAAAGAGGGTTGTTTGTACTATCATGTCCCAATTTGTGCGAATGTGTTTTTTTTTTTTGGGTAACTAACCATTTTTTGTATTAATCACCAGTAAATTGTACATAACCATAGCCTACTTATAACTCAACAATTATCTAACTTACAACCAAAGTCTACTCTAACTTTCTATATCAAAACATAAAATGTTGCACCATACTACTAATCCCAGTAGTAGCTCGTAAGTTACATATGTAGGCTATCTCTCGTTCAATACTATCAGACCCTCTGCTTCTCTTTTCAAACAGTTGCAAGTTCCTTTCTATTCAAATGGAGTGAACTATCTCAGCATACACCATCCTGAAGACTTGTGCTTGTCGTGCTTTACCCTTAGCACATTGAATGACCCAGTGCATATGTTGTTCCCAAGTGTCTACATCCATATCTTTTCTTTGTATCCATTGCAGGATTTTGTGCCATAGATCCCTGACAAATCTACATTTGACAAACAAGTGTTCCCTGTTCTATCATGATCTTTACATATAGGGCACCTGGAATCCACAGCTAATCCTCATTGCATCAACCTATCTGTAGTCAGAAGTCTCCCATGTAGTTGTAGCCACATGGTAAATATAGATTTTCGTCTGGCATTATTTTGAAACATCAAGCATTTCCAGCTGACCCTTGGTTACTGTCCAACGGGACGGGACAAAATTAACGGGACGGGACGGCATTTAGCCAGGACGGTGGCAGGACGGGACGAAATGGGAAGGGACAAACGGGACGAAACGGTAGGCCCATCCCGTCCCGCTAACAAACGGGACGGACGGTAGGCCCATCCCGTCCCGCTAACAAACGGGACGGACGGTAGGCCCATCCCGTCCCGCTAACAAGCGAGATGGGACGGGACGGGACGGATTCGCGGGCCTTAAGTGCCATTTTTAAAAAAATTATTTAAGCATTGAGTTTGACAACGGATAGTCTTTTGGCAATGACTAAGTTTTTAAAGTTTGCAACATCTAGTTTTTTGACTTATTCAATAAATTTAAAAATTAAACAAAAATTAGAAAACTAAGTAAAGAATTATAAAATATTAAAACAAAAGACTTGTAATAAAATATTCTAGCAATTATAAATATATAATAGAGTTATAATTTATTTAATATAATTTCAATCCATTAAGTAACTAAGTAAGAGTGTAAGAGAATTCATAAAACAAATTCAACGCTTAGAGCCTTTTATTTTATTAATAGAACTTTCAAATCTCACATACAAATATAATTCTTTTGAAGAGCACCTAATCTATGCAGCCACCTTCTAGGAAGGGTTCTGTTTGAACTTTGAACTAGGCCTCTTAGTAGCCAATAAAAAATTATCATACTAATATTTGTAAGCTCCTATATAACTTCGTTGTAACTTATCTATAATTTCTCTCGGACATTGTTCTGGAATTGGCAATGTTGATTGATGTTCCATGAGTTTCATGTCGTCATCGCTCCCAGTGCTAAGTATCTCGTTGTATTCTTTTTCTTCCCTAGTGGTTAATTTTTCAAAACCAAGATTTCTTCTTTCTGAATTAATGTAATCTCTGAATAATACGGAAATCTCTAGGCTGTCCTCCGCTAATGAATGTCTATGATCTCCGATTTGAAATCTTGCCGCGCTAAAAGCACTCTCCGATGCTACTGATGATGCTTGAATAGCAAGGATATCTCGGGTCATTATGGAAAGTGTTAGAAAAGCCTTGCCATGCTCCCTCCACCATGCCAAAAGTTGTTCGTTGCCTTCTTCGTCTTTAATACTTTCCAATCCTTGATTAAGATAAGAATCAAGTTCATCATCAATAGAGGAATCAAAACCTGTTATATCATCCATATCTTCCCATAGAACTTCTACTCGAGACTTAGAAGTAGAAGGAGCAGTTTCACCACCTGTTATTTCCATAGATTTATATTTATCAAATATTGATCTAACATAAGAATATATGTTTGCTTGGCATTCTTCGAGAGATGGTTGTTCATTTTCTTGAATTGCTAAATTCTCATAAATTTTACGAACAAGTCCCTTTGCACCTCTTAATTTTAAAGATGGGTTAAGTATAGTAGAAATTAAATAAACTTGGGGAATAGGGGAAAAATACTTTTAAATTTTGTAATCATTTCATTAATGGCCGGTGCATAAGTTGGATTAGTTTTATACTTACCAAATACAACAGAAATTTCACAAATATACCATAATATTTGTGTAATAGTAGGATAATATATACCAGAAAATTATTTTGTAGCATAATAAAAATTTTCTAAAAATTTAGCAAGCTCTTTGATCTGATCTCAATCAGAATCAACAATTTGATCAGCGGGGATACCATTATGCATATTAAATATCTTTTGTATAGGCACCCGATAATCATAAGCAACTTTAAGCATTTCATAAGTAGAATTCCACCTAGTACAAACATCTTTTGGAACTTTTCTATATGGAAGGTTAGCACTAGCACATTATTGAGCAAATTCACGAATTCTACTCGCTTTATTAGCCCGAAAAATATAGCCGCAAGCATGTTGTACTTTACTACAAGCATCAGAAAATAAATTAATACCATCTTTTACAACCAAGTTAAAAATATGGCATGCACATCTAACATAAAAAATTGCCGGATTAATTGGACAAAATCTAGTTCTTAAGCTAGTTGCTGCAGTTGTGTTAGCAGAAGCATTATCTAAGGTGATAGTTAAAACTTTATCAATGAGTCCATAAAAATCAAGTATTTGTATAACAGTAGTTGCAATATATGCTCCAGTGTGTTTTGAATCAATAAATTTATAACCAATAATATGTTTTTGCATGTTCAAGTGATGATCAACCCAATGACATGTAATAGTTAAATAATCACAACCATTAGGACTACGACCTATATCAGATGTGATAGACACTTTACAATCTAAGTGAAAAAATACACAACGAATATACTGAAGATATTCGGTTTGAAATTTAAAAACATCATTTCTAAGTGTAGTCTTAGAAAAACCTTGAAAAGAAGGATTATAAGTTTCTTGTATATAATGAACAAAAGTAGGGTGAGAAGGAAAAGTAAAAGGTAAGCCACATACAACTACCATTTTTGCTAAGTTCTCACGATCTCTATCTTTGTTATATGGGCGTAAAATCGTACCAGAAGCAGGGTCAAGCTGTTGTTGTAAAAAATTAGAACCCCCGCCAGATATACTAGGAGTGCTAGTACAAGTGCTAGGATCTGGTATTTGCCCGGCTTCTATTTTAGCTTGTATCCATAAAGCTTTGTGGTCCCTACCTAAATGCCTAGATAAACCCCCCGTCCCACCACTTTTGGTGTGCACAAATCGTTGCTTACATATTTCACATGTAGCACGTTGATTGACTTTATCATGTTAAAAAAAAATTCCATACAAGTGATGTTTTGGGATGTTCACCCTTAGGCTTACCCCTTACAGGAGGTACAGGGGGTAAAGCTCCAGATCGAGATTGACTCTGAGTTGGAGCTTGTGTTGCGGGACTAGTGGGTGTTTCATCTAATTCTTCTTCCTCATTTTCTTCATCCTCATTTTCTTCGTCCTCAATAAAAATATCCTTGCCAAATTGTCTTTGTAAAGTTTCATGATCTAGTTGTTCTCCGAAATTAATATTATAACATGCGGGGGTTGGGAAAATAAAGTTTCATCAACATGAGTCATTTCATCTATATGTTTTCTAATTATAGGAGAAGGGATAGGATTAGGACTAGGATTAGGATTACTACTACTTTTACCTTTACTACTTTTTTTACTATTTTTTTTAAATACGCCAAATACATTTTTAGGTGCCATAATTTAAATACGAAATTAAATTTAAAAAGTTAACACAAAAATTAAAAACACAAATGAAATACAAAAATAGAACACGTAAAGTAAACACAAAAATTAAGCACTAAAATAATGCGCAAAAAATATATATTAAAATTAGGAGATGGAACGAGTGCACCGTGATTAAATATTGAAACTTGAAGAAATTGCCCAAACTATTGCTCCAAATACTTGATAAATTAATTTGAAGCTTGAAAGTTACTCCAAATATTTGTCCAAATACTTGAAACTTATCACTTGATTGCGAGAAAATTGAGAGAATAATATAGATAGAATGAAAGGGATCTAAGAGAGAATAATTTATTTTTGTGGGAAGAAATGAAGAAGGATTGGGGTATTTATAGTAGAAAATAGGGCCAAAGTATAATTTAATAAACTTAGGGATTATATTAAAAGTTTGGGGGTAGGGGGTGTTTTGGTGGGAGTGGGGGCCAAATATGGCCGTTTTTGGCTGTTGGGAACGGCTATTTTTGCAATTATAGCTGTTGCCCACGGCTATAATTATAAAAAAAAAGGGACGCGGGACGGGACGGGACGGGACGGGATGGGCGGGACGGGACGAGACAAAACGGGACGAAATGGGACGGGATAAAAGGGACGAAATGGTCATCCCGTCCCATCCCGTGTCCCGTTTAACATGGGGTCATCCCGTTTAAAATTAAGTAGGACGGGACGGGACGCGGGACGGGATCGGGACGGGACGGGACGTCCCGTCCCGTTGGACAGCCATAGCTGCAAGTAGAACTTTCTATCATACTATTTCTTGGGTGAGGGTGATGATGCACCTGATACAGTGTTGTTCTGGCATTTAGTATCTGTCTCACCATACAAATTGCTTGTTGAGGGATTGCCATATCTTCAAATTGTTGGTCTTTGATATAGCAAGCATCTATCCACCTTATCAATAGTCTACCTTGCTTATTTGATACGTCCCAACAAACTTTAGCTAAAGCAGCCTTGTTCCATAGATACAGGTTAATCAAATTTAGGCCCTCACTAGATTTAGGTGTACATATTCTATCCCAGGCTACTAGAGCATTTTTTGTGATCACATTTACTCCAAATCATATATAGCTTTTATAGTATGAATCAATCATCTTTAAGACCTTTGAAGGCAAACCAAACAATTGCGACCGATATGATTGTATACCAAAGAAAATAGTTTGGACAAGTTGTACTCTGCCATCATATGAAAGTTTCTTTGTTATCCAGGAGGAGATCTTGGCAACTATCTTCTCTATCAAAGGTTGTCACTGTATCAATGAAAGTTTCTTTGTTGCAAGTGGAATACCTAGATATTTGAATGGTAGTTCCCCCAATGTGAAACCCAAATGCTGCAGAATATTCATTGTCACAACCCGAGGGACTCCACCAAAATAGACTGAGCTTTTCCCCAAATTAGCTTGTATCCCTGATACTTGAGAAAACTGCCTAAAACATCTATGGATGGGAGATATAAAAGGTAGATCACCTCTAGCAAAAAGTAGGAGGTCATCTGCATAACTAAGGTGTATGATACCTAGTCGGCACATCTTGGGTGGAATCTGAACTCCTTTACTTTTTTGAGCCCATTGAGCCTTCTACTCAGGTACTCCATAACTATGGCAAATAAAAAGGGAGAGATGTGATCTCCCTATCTCAAACCTTTAGCAGCATCGGGGGGGGAGGGGGGAGGGGGGGATTCTCCATTTATCATGATAGTATAATTAACAGTGGTAACACATTCCATTATCCATCCTACAAATCTCACAGAAAATCCCAACTCCATTAGAACCTGCTCCAAAAAGCTCCACTCAACTAAATCATAGGCTTTTTGGAGATCAATCTTGATCATGCATCTGTCAGATATATGTTTCCTTGTATATGCCTTCACTAGTTCATGTGCAAGTATAATAACAACAACAACTCAGTATAATCCCAATAGTGGGGTCTGGGGAGGGTAGTGTGTACGCAGACATTACCCCTACCATGCAGTAGAGAGGCTATTTCCGATAGACTCTCGGCTCCCTCCCTCCAAGAACTCCCCACCTTGCTCTTGGGGTGACTCGAACTCACAACCTCTTGGTTGGAAGTGGAGGGTGCTCACCACTAGAATAACCCACTCTTGTCAAGTATAATGTTATCAGCAATTCTCCTACCACGGATGAAACCAGCATGTGCTTCACATATGACAGAAGCAATGACTTGTTGCAGTCTGGCTGCTAGCACTTAAGATATAAGTTTGTAAAGCATGTTATTATTTATTTACTCAAATAGTTTTATTAAGTATTATTTTCTTAAGTTCTTTTTTAAAAAATTGAATTGAATTTTTAAATATGTAAATTTTAATGTAGAAAAGTTGAAGAATCTGTGTCCAATTCATATCGAAACATATATATATTTTAACTCTTGTACCCTAATTAGCCCGATAAGGTAAAAGGATTTTAGAGATCGCTGATAGACAGGGATTCTAAACTACTGTACCCAGGGAATTTTAATAGCTTATTAGTTGGTTGGCTATCTTAATTTTTATTTTATTGGTGAGGGTTCGATTTCCCTTGTTGTAATCCCATTTCCATTTTCGCTACCTCGATATATAATTTAAAAAAAGAAACTACTGTACTTTTCAAATCATATGGGGATTTAAATGCCATATTTTGAAACCTGAAGGTGTCAACTGAATATAATCTAATTTCATTTCATTCTTTATACTGAATCACTTGAATAGAATCTGGAACATTTGTCTGAGATATGGGAGTGATAAGATTGACTTGTTTCATTAACGCCATTGGAGGGGAAGCCCCAAATTCAAGTAACGGTAGACACCCTTCAAATGCAAAGCTACCTCCGCTCCTTTCCGTTTCAAAGTCATCTTGGATCGTCAGAACTGAGGCAAGTTAAATCTCTATTTGCCTTTTTCTGTCTTTTTCTTTTTTTGGTTTATTTCTATCTTTAATTTCTTTTTTCTCGTGCTGACCAAATTTTTTGTCTTGGGCCTGGGGGGGGGGGGGGGGGGTACTTGTTTGTATACGTTCTTTTAGTTCCAGAAATTGAATGGCTGACATACGAGAATAAATTTTATAGCTGTATTCAGCATTAGAATCTTAAAACAGATTTTGTTTGATGCTCTAAGTTTTAAGATTCATTTTTCACTTGATGGTTGAGCTGGAGTTAGTCCAAATTCTGTATAGTTTATCCAATACATATCCAACATGACTTTGTGCATCATGGTTTCATGCAACAAATTACTTATAGGAACTCAATTGGTTGAATAATAGAAGAACAGAAAAATACAAAAAAAAAAACATTTTTTAACCAGAAAGCATAATGTAATTGGGAGCGAATTTAAATGGAGATACAGAATCAGAGACTGCATCTCTTTGCTGAAGTGTCACAAAAAGGATTGGAAAATTGATTGAAATGATAATCCTGGGGAAGAAAAAGAGATAGTCACTTGCTTATTAAGGTCAAAGAACAGAAATTGCGTCAACGTTTATTTGGAAAGCTTTCTTTTTTCTTTCTAAGTATTTTTTGTTCAGGGAGTTCCCAATGAGCAAGAAAAGAATACATTAAGTTCTGTACCAAATAATGCTTAGGTATCATCAACTAACCTATTTCAAGGTCTAACTACCATATTTAAGGAAAGACCAGTGCTTTTACAAGCAAAAAGTGCAAAAAAGCGAAAACGTCCAAGAAGAAAAATGCATGCTTCTTTGAAGTGCAGCGCAAAATTTTTGGGAAATTAAGAAAATATCAAACATCTATGAATTTAGTTCTATAAAAATTAAATTGCAATTAAAATAACTAATTTCAACATCCAATGTACAATAATGCCCATAATTTTCCAACTCCTCAAAGTTGAGATTTAAAGAAGGGATCGATTCTTTTTGGTGGAATCACTTCGTGCACCATCGTTTGAAGCGAAAACTTCTCTAATGCACATGAGTTCACTGATGAAGCGATAACCCCTAGCTTCACATCACTTTATCAGATTAAGCAAAGCGGTGGTATTTTAAATATCATTGAGAAAGAAGAAACCTGAAAGCTGTAGTATATGATCATTGAGTTAGTGATTTAGTTCGTGTTGAAGAGATTTTTGTTCTCTGTTTGGTTTGATCGACCCAAAAAGCCTAATAAACACTTACTTTAACGTCAGCAATGTTTTAAGCTTCCATAATTGGGCTTAGATCAAAATCTTTGTTGCAGTCTAATGTTCGCAAAGAAAGAAGAAAGCAGCCAGATCCTCCTTGTGTTGTCTGTAGAGGGAATGGCAGAGTGGAGTGCTACGATTGCCATGGCAGAGGTAAACCTCTCTCTCACACGCACACATGCAGAAGAAATTATTTTAAATCTCACTGTCAAAGCAGGTGCATAATTTCTTGAGACACTAAAAATAGAAATGCATTAACGTTGCCTTTGAGCTATGGTTTTCTTATCATTGAGTGCTTGAAGTCTTGGTTGGGTCTGATCCAACTTGATTTAGTTTGGAGTACTAGAGATAAAGGAAAAATAAAAGTAAGAAAAGGATAATGACGCAAGAAGGCTTCTTTTGGTTTACTTTAACATTTAGAATTTGGTAAAACAGTGGAAAAGGGAAAGGACTCTTAAGAGGAAAAAGATGAATTAATTTTTCACTAGTTAACTTCCTATACAATTCCCTTGATACAGGGAGAACTAACTTTGTGCAACTAGAAGTGCTTCCAGGGGGAGAATGGCCAAAATGGTGAGGTATCAATTTATTCATTTTCTTGCCAATTGTAATACTATGATATTATTACTCTGTTATTACTTGATCTATTGAGGATCCAACAATCTAATCCACAGTTTCTAGGTGCAAGACTTGTGGTGGAAGTGGGCTTGGCTACTGTTCTCGTTGCCTTGGGACGGGTGAATACCGATATATAATGGGATTCCATTTCACGAGACGGGAAACTGATGATCCTGAAGGTAGATAGTGATCATTGAAATAGGCCCGAGTAATCCTGCAATCTGCTTCCAGAGGATCAGCGATTAGACTTTCTAGCTGCAGTTTGAACCAAATTGCGGATTGATGTTTCCCACTCCCACAAGAGCAAGATTGGGGTTTATACCTAGTGGAGGTTATTTAGTTGCATAACTAGAATGCTACATAATGTAACTAATAACAAAAAAGAAGTGAAATGATGTTTATTGGTGCAGTTAAAGTTTATTGTTAGGCTGATGATTTCTACTTTCTAGTGAGTAGCTGATCATGGAACTGTGTTCTTTGGAACACTGTCTCAGGTCTATCTAACGAAAAATCAAGTTACATGATACCTCTTTATTTTCTTTTTCTGGTTAGTATTGTACGCCAATTGGACATATATTATAATATGGATTATACATATATGTATTTTAAGTTTAAACGGTTGGGCGGACATCTATTTAGGTTAATTCTTCTCGTTAATCCGGTACTTTGGTCCATACAACAGAATCAGCAAAGATCTAAGCCTTTCTTTGCACTGCCATTTGTCCATCGATAGTTGGAATGTTTTGATATGTTTCAATTTATGATCGTTCCTCAACATCTATGAGTGCTAAATACAACATTATCAGTTAGTTAATCTGGAAGACCAACCAATGCAAATATTGAAGCAGAATTTTTCCTGAAGCTCATTTATAACAAACATCCACGTCACTGAATGTTGATTTACTTTTTAACACATAAACATATTCCCAAGAAACGATTAGTACCATCGGATGGAGATTTGGTTTATTTACGATATGCTTCAACTTCAGCGGACATTTTCAAAGCAAGTAATTGGAATACATTGGAAATTGATTAATCAAATGACCAAGCCAGAGTAAAAACACAAGGGAAGGTGAGGATAAAAAGTTTAATACTGCACAAACTTTCTCCTACTTCATGATATAATATATAGATTAGATATTTAATCAAAATGTGAAAAATTTAAAATTAGCTTTATAGTTCGTCGGATACTTAAAAATTGCAAATTTCTAATATGGATGGATGAATACCGATATTCTAATATTAGATTAAGAGATGTATAAGTTCCTCCAAAGTACGCTAGACAACAGCTCTATTGTAGGAGTAGAGAAAATTTAATACTATGATTTGAGGTAAATACAAAGGATTCCATGCTTATTTATCCTAACTTGGATGAGCTAACTAGTACGTAATATACTAGATGAGGTTCATGGTCCATGCTATTAACAGATGATATTTTGTAGCCAAGGAGTCGACAAAATGCGGGATTACTGGATTAGATGGTGTTGTGCTGCATCAATAGAAAACTCAAAATATAAGTTTAGTTTTGCAGGAAAATTATTTGAGAGATGAAGATAAAAAAAAAAACAATAAAATAAAATGACTAAGCTGGAGGAGGAAGATGCTCAAACTCACCCTGACTATGCCAGAGGAAGATGCTTAGCAAAGCAACACGCAAGTTCTACAAAACGGTTAGGGGAACAACAATGTTATGAACGAGCGAATGAGTAACTCAACTGCATTCTATACACAACAGACACAAGACAGATTTTATTACTAGATCATAATGAGCAAATTCCCTTATATAATGCACATCAATGTAGTATAACTTCGCGAATCATATTTACTTTACCTCAAATACTTCAAGAAAACAGAACCTCTATCTGCATAATCATGGTCAACATGCAATATTCAATCAGCACCCTTAAATGTACACACCTCGGCAATAATTGAACAGCTGAACAGCATAATGAATTGCACTCTTCCTGAATGAGTTCCAAAAACTAACAATTGGCATTCATTGGAAACTAAACTACAAGGGTTTTCACCGGATGACTGCTTTTTTACATTTGAGTATGTTACTATCTTTGCTACAGGAGAGGGTAGGTTGAAATAAATGTAACCCCACCTCCATATAAATTGTGGTTCAAGGCTCCAATTTGAAAGTAGGATCAGAGATTCAGCATTATATTTTTGTGTGATAGTCAGTTGCGCCAACTGTTCTGCTTCTTTGCTTCAAAGGACGCTCCATCGTTTAACATGTCTTGTGCATCAATTTCCATTCCAAGTTTGGAGAGGGCAAGAGCCTGCATATAGAATGCAGTAGGCCACTCGGGCAAGCAGACCTGAGCCTGCATAGCATCTCTCAATGCAAGTTCTGGCTGGCCATTCATCAAATACGAGAGGGCTCTCCTCACAAAAACAGTCCCAGAAAGAACAGGCATCATAGATACTAACTGTGGAAAAAAAAAGAGCCAAACAAGTCAGCTTTGATCCAGCCAAAGCTAGGGCTCAAAAGGTTACAAACCAGATGGACAACAGCATTTGATAAACATGAAAATTGACCCTGGAGTCATTAGTCAATCATGAGAAGAATTATGTCGTGTGACGTGAAGAGGAGAGAAAAAGAGCAAAATATACATAACATATAACATATTTCATGCTAAAATATGATACAACTATGCCTCAATCCCAAGTTAGTTGAAGTCACCTATATGAATCCGTGAGGATGTCCATTCCTCTCCTTTATCAAAAAAAATAAAAAATAATACTCATTCCTCTCCATTTGGACCCATTTCTTTCTAATACTTGATATTTTGTTTTTAAGAAATACATTAGGGGTTTTCTAGTACTAGAAATTTGGTACATTTTACCCAGGAATCATAAAAAATGTTAAGCAGATGAAGATTTTGAGATCTCTGCCACATACTAGAATGTAGCAAAAAACTCTAGAACATACTACTAGAAGACTTTTGGATGTGCTAAGCACTAGCTTGCCTGCAGTTGCGCAGATTTCCAATTTAAGCATGTAATTGTGAAGTACCTCATTATTACTCTTTTTTTTAGATGAAGTAAGATGTTATATTACCGGCATCAAGAAGATGCAAAAACAGTACAAAAGAGGTTGGTTAGCTCCATTTACACAAAAATACAGTTCTGGTCAGGGAGCTAACCAAAAACATAAAAAATCTAAGGTTGGCAATCAAGCCAAAGTCAAAGAGCTAATAAAATCTAGAAAGGGAATTAACTCATTTACAGGGGAAAGGTTGCTCCAGCTATATAGATTCCTAAGACACTTTGCTTTCAGGGAGCAATTGGGAGTTGATAAGCCATCAAAGCATCTGTGATTCCTTTCTGTCCAAATACACCTCGCTATTGCACTATCTTACAACATCTGATGCAGATTTGCAATTTAAGCATGTAAAAAAGGAGTAACTTGCTAAGTGTATGGACAAGTTTTGCTCCTTTTCAGCACATCATGTTTGGAAATAATTACTTGTCTATTATAGAGCATTTCCTTCCGTTATTCATTTTAAGTAGAAAGCCCGAAGATCTTGTCAACCTTTTACGTCATTAGTTATATTGCGCGCACCAGTCTCCATGATATTCAAGAACCTGGATTCCCGGAGCACTACTATTACTCCTGTTTCATTTCTATATGGCAGTGTTTCATGAAGAGTCTAATAAAGAATGGAATACTTTTGGAACTTATGGCCTTAAACATGCCATGAACATTTTTATACTATAAAAGCTTGTCATTAAAGATATAATGAGAAGTTTAAAGTCAAATTGTTTCCAAAATATAGAGAGGTACCATTCTTTTGTTAACAGACTAAAAAGGAAAAGTGCCACATAAAAAGGAACAGAGGGGGTATTAGATTATTTTAGTTATTACTTTGATTTAGGCTTTAAACATCTTCCCCTGAATTTTTTAATTTTGGAAACCAACAACAACTACTATACCTTAATCCCAATAAATCCTCGCTATCCATGTTGGTCCATTGAGACCGTCTCAATCCCATATTAAACAATTTAGATTTTCTAACATTAAAAGTTCTCTATATTTTCTACTTAGCATACAAATCTCTAGCAAAATAAGAAGACTCTTAAAAAATATAGGACCTAAAGTAAGCATCCCAACTAGTTGCTATCACCTATAATCTTATTTTTTTCATTCGTTATGCTCTAGTTTTTCCAACTCTGCATGGATTCCACGAGATTATAGTTTTTTCAAGATATCTTCGTTCCATGTGATTTTAGGTCTACCTTGTCCACTTCTAATACCTTCAATTACCGTGGTCTCACACCTACAAAGCGATGCATCTGGATTCTGGAGTTCTACATAGAACATGTAGGATATGATCAAACCACCTCTAGCAACCTTCTCAGTTTTTCCACTATATGCACTACTTACACCTTCAGCTGAATGTGATCATTTTTAATCTTGTTTATTTAAAGTGATTAAAAAATCCAAGTTGAAAAAGCAGGAAACATGGTAAATATCATTTCTTTCATCATAAAGTAAAAGTACGAGCATGTTTAAACAGTAGCAGTTAAACAATCAAAATATCAAGATGTAGAGGTGATACAAGTTTAGTCCAGTTATCATGAAGAACATCTAATGAAAAATTGAACTACACATAGCCTAAAGTATCAAAATACAATGAGAAGGCAATGATAGTTTAGCGTGAACAGGAACAGCCTATTACTGTTTAACAACTTCTTACTTTACACAAGTTCGACCTCTAAAGGCAGGAAAACTCTAATCGGTTCCTATCTCTCTCTTTGGAAATATCTAGCACACATTTTGCACCAGGAAAAAATATGGATAAAAAACCTGTTCACTTAAATAACTGGAAGTACACTTATTTCACTGATAAGGTTCCTCTACAGTAGTCAATGTGCAAATAGTTCTGGTTCCAGTGAGGAATACAAGGGCAAAGCATGGAGAAACAAGCTGGGAAAGGATATGGATAATTCTCATAACTATTCACCATATGGAGTATTCTTATGCATTTGCAACACAACTAGTTATCCCAATATAACTACTTGAACACCAGTTACTGTTAAATGAGAACCAGAACTTGGTCGCGTTTCCTTTTTTCAGCCTTTCAATTGTATATGATAAATGATAATTTTGACGGAATGGGAATTCATACCCAAGACTTGTATCACAGTACATAGAATAGGTAACCAGAAATTACAAAAGGCAGAATAGTCTAATAGACACCTCTACTAGTTCGGTTTTGACATCCTGGTCCCCATACTTAGCGAAGTTTCATCTAGACACCTCTACTTGTTCAAACCTAATGTTTCAAACCCATGTGGCATTTTCTTTGCTGAGTTGGATAAAACGCGTGATTACACGCTTTAAGAAGCGAGTAAGATTTGGTGATTCTAATTAAAAATATCAAGAAATAAAAAGAATAGAAAAAATTAAAAAAAATTATTCTTGCACAAAATTTTTACCCCCGCCGAGGTTCTTTCCCCCTCCCAATTTCTTTACTCCTCCCCCCCCCCCCCCAACACACATCAACCTACCTCTTCTTCCACCTCTCCAATTTTCTTTTCTTTCTGCCCCTTTCCCCCGGCCCTTGTCTCTTCTAGTTAGCCTCAAAATCAAGTCGAAGATAGGCTGTTATAGAGGGATTTTTTTGTAAAAAATAAACAGACTTGGGAATTTAAAAAATGGTGAATTTTCTGGTGACTTGATTTAGGAGATGTGATTTTGATTTTTCACTAATTTGAAGGTTCTTGTTTACTGGTCTAAAGGTCTATTGTACAGAGGAGGAGTTGGGATTTTGGCATTATTTTTGGAAAGTAAGAAAGAGAGAAAAATGGAGGAAGGGTCGCTATGGATTTCCCGGCCATTTTTTAGGGGTCGTTCTAGTCTATGGTCTTTTTTCTTTTTCTTTTTTGGGGTCAAAATCTGAAGGTATCGCCTATGACTTGAATTTTACACAAATTGAATTGGATACTTTTGTTCACTGTATATTTATGGAAAACCGGCAGATTTAGTGTTGCAAATATTAAGAAAGAGAAATGATGGATTTTGGTTTAGAGTTGATAGAGAATATGAGATGATGAATTTTGGTTCTCAAATGGCAGATGGCTGATTTTCAGAAAGAGAAAGGCGTGAAGGTGCTTGTGAGAGAAAATGTTAGGATCCATCTTTTTTTCAAAAATAGATTTCGTGAATAAAAATAATGACGTGGAATATTTTATCTGACATAGATAATACAGTAAAATGATTGAGGAACACACATAGTCAGAAGGGTTTAAAATATTACGTTTGAACGAGTAGAGGTGTCTAGATGAAACTTCGTTACGTATTGGGAGCGGAATGTCAAAACTGAACAAGTAGAGGTAGATATCAAACGATTAGGCTATTCTGCCATTACAAAATAATGAAAGGTATTTCAGAATGCAGTTTGAGCTTCACAGAATATCAAACGAATCTGGAAGCAAAAAAGAAACATACATTTTCTTTAAGTTAGTCAGAATAATAGAGAGTACCTTCGAATAACAGTCAATTGCACTCTTAAAGTCCTTATCCCTGAAAGCAATATCACCAAATTTCTTGGTGTTTAACATATCTTGAACTTGCTGCGTCCACTCTTGGAATGAGAGCTTCATGAAAGATCACACAAACAAAGAACCAGAAAATCAGATCTCCTGCTTCAGAGAAATAATAAAATGTGTACTTCCAATTAATGGCTAAGCTTGAGAACTTCTCCAAAACAAACAAGAGGCTAAACTGAGGAAAGAAAAGAAAACCATGTATAAAAAGAAGCATATCCAATGTAATAAAGGATAACCAGACCCTTTTTATTTGGATTATGTCCCTAATTATCATCTCTTGCCATCTAGTTTGTCGATTTCTGATTTCCCTTTACATCAATATGTGGTAGTATGCTAAGGAATTAACTCACCTCATTTTCGGCACCCTCTTCATCTTTATAACCTGTCTTAAGCAACATATCATGAACAGCGGTAAGGTCCATTCCTGCACAAGCCTTTCCAAGAGGAGAAAGCATGGTTGGAAGCACCACTGGAGCTTTTGTTAGACCCATTAAAACATATGATACAACCTAGGATATAAATGTGAATAAGTAATCTGGTCAATTCATCATAAATAGGAAAGGTTCCATCAGGATCAAAATTTTCTAATCTACCTCCCCTTGCTTCTGGAGAGGTACTACAGCATTAAGAATGAACTTGAAATCAGGCCGATCCTTAGCCTCATACTGGAGGCACTTCGAAGCAAGCTCAACCAATGCAGTAGCATCTTCATCGGCATATTGTCCTTCCAAGGATGAATCCATTAGTAACAACATATTCTTTCCCCTTATCAAATCTAATGCCTGGAAGAAGAAGAAGAAGAAGAAGAAGAAGAAGAAGAATTACATGGTAGGCCACCAGTTAGATATTTAATAGCACAATCCCTAACTAAGCATAACAAACATACTAACAATATATATACTAAGGATTTTTGCCTATTGAATTGGTGAATTTGTTCAATATGATAGTGAACCTTTTAAGCTATTGAGAAGAATGAGCAGCTTGCTTATGATGATATCACTCATTATCGTTACAACTCCATGTTGATTATAAAGGAAAAATTCATTTTTTTCATGAGCATAAGTTATATATACTGTAACTGTAATTTTTTTTACATTATCAGGTTACGCAAAGGATATCTAAAGGTAAGCCTCAAAATGTGGGATTAGTAATCTTGAATTAAACAGTGTTACCTGCTACAACAGGTAAAGGTGGGTGGTGTGAAAAATTTCTTACACTGACGGTGCATATAACTTTTAACTCATTTTACATTTGGTGGTAAGCTCTAGACTGTATACACTTGATATTTCGGTCCTTAAAATTCAATAAATAGTTGTAACACTAGCTTTTAATAAGTTTTACATTTAGTGTATGCTCTACACAGCCGACTCCTGAAATTTTGGTACTTAAAATTCAGTACAGTGGCCTACATCTTCACTTAACAGCTTTGTCAAAGAGCCCCATATAGATAAATTGGAAAGGCATTAAATCCATTTTTGGCATACATCATGAAATTTTGAATACGACTAACATAAACTGAAAACAAATTTAACCAACTGGTGCAGCAATCATAAAAGAGACGTGTATGCTAAAATCCATTACATGGCTTGGAGGAATATGTTTTCCACTCAAAAGGTCCAGCAGAACAGTCCCATAGCTGTATATTACACTCTCCGCAATGACCCTGCCTAAAAATAACAAGATTTGGTACTGAGCACGGTGCCAATTTTCTGAAACTTGAGGATTTCACACTTCAACTACGGTAAATAAAACAGCTTAATTTCAACGTCCATAATTAAATATAAAAAGTTAAAATACAAAATACGGCAGCTGACTGTGCACAAGAATAGAACCAGTTATTATGTGAGCCTATGTTGCGCGGACTCTCCAAAATGATGCCGCACCCGTGTCGGATCCTCCAAAAATACACTATTTTTGGAGAATCCGACACGCACCCGATAACATTTTCGGAGAGTCCGAGCAACATAGATGTGAGCTTAAAAAGCACAAGGCAGTGGTAAATATATTCCTAGAAAGTAGCAAAGAACAAGGGACTCAATGCATGTAATCATTGTCGAAGTCTCAAACTTCAAAAACCAATTATATTAGCAAACAGATCCCCAAGAATATGTATTTTCTTACTTGATTATGAAAGGCAATTTTTTTTTAAAATTTTTTTTACTTTTGGCAGTTATTCAAGAACTCTGTATATGTCATTTTCATAAATCATAGCTAGTTCCAAGCACGAAAAGCTCCACTCTGCAACAAAAATATTTTTAAAAAATAGTTTAACATGAGGAACCCTTCAAATACTTGACAGTTACTCAAAAGACCTTGATATTAGTCTATCTCCTTCATCTATGAAGGAATTTGAGGCAGACACATCTTTACAACTGCGGACGCAGTAGTACTATGATGGCAGCAGCCAAACATGGTTAATCCAACGTAATTATAAAAGCGTCTTCATATTTTTGGTAGGTATCTGGAAACTTTTAATGTCATTTTCATAAAGCATAGCTAGTCCCAAGCCCGCAAAGCTTCACTAGGTGATCGAAATATTCAAAATTTAGTAAAACATGATGATCCTTCAAATACTTGATTGACTGTAGGTAATCAAAAGATCTTGATATTAGTCTATGTACTTTATCAATGAAGAAATGCATGTCAAAGCCACAACTACATTAGCTTACCCTATCTCCATGGTGATAATACTCATAATCTAGATGTGCTTGCCAAGTTAGGTAGATGTAGTAACCACAGCTACAAAAGGAAAGTAAACCAAGTAAAATAAGTACTTGGCACCTTGAGTCTTCTGATTTTGTAATGGTTGGCAGTTTAGAGTAAGGATTAGGTGATTGCATTATCATTACAGTACAACTGCAAGGAAATATCTGAATCCTACTTTTAAGTTTTAACTTACAAATGGCGCCTACTTCACGCAGGTAACTAATGGAAGGTGGTCTGCAAGGAAAAGGCACGCACCTGTACGCATAAACTCAGGAGGTGTATAGGCCAGATTAGTGCTATAACTCTTTCCATCTCTACTGTTTTTCATAAGGCCAAAGCTAGATAATCGAGGGTCACCATCCTGCGATATGAATTAAATTAAGCAAATTCAAGAACAAGCCGCTCAAAACCACAAGATATAGTGAAACTTGCAGAACTGCAAGAGTTAGGTGACAAAATGTATGTTTAGATAAGTGTATGTATGTGGGAGAGAGAGATAGGAAACAAGTGATATGTAAGAAAAATTAGTCTTGCAAACAAAGAAATTGGAAAGTCACAAGGTACGAGAATATGTTAAATAACATAGCTAAGTTCCCTATGGATCAATTATCATTTAATTATTACGACACTACCACACTCTGGCATAGTTTTTCAGTATGAAGTTCTCAAGCAACCAAAAGATGATGAATTTAGAAAGATATCCTCCAGTTTCATCAATTTAAGTTCCCAGCTTCTATGCTAAATTCATGGTCATAATTTGATTTATTGAAGGAATGATGTCACTTTAAGCTTTAAGAATAACCAATGACAAGTTATAGTTACTATAACTCCTATTCATTTTTTATTTTTTTTTTGATGACCGAGAAATCCGTCTGGGGCCGATCCTTTGGACCAACCGCAGCCTTCGAAACTCGGTACTATAACTCCTATTCATAAAGCACTCTTTCATATTTGCCGGCATTATGTTTACAATATATTTACAACTTTTACAACTATGAAGAATTCAAAATTTCAAATTCATCCAATTATTTAAATTTTTAACCTTGATGTGATTTACTCCCGATCAAGCTACTTCTTCAACCATCATTGTATTATATTCTTCCACTACCAAATTTATAATCAGAATAAATTTGGAATCCTTGTCAAAATAAACACCCCATATAAAACAAGAACGAGCGAATATTTGTTTCTAAAGTTGATATCGTTATAATATTCTAATGATCAACAAATAATAAGGTCATGTGACTTATATATGCGACAAAAATAAATATGGTTTGACTAGCATACAATAGAACAAGCTAATTAGTACTTCCCCTTCACCCTTTTTTTTTTTTTTGGGGGGGGGGGGGGGGGGGTTGTTATCTACATCTATTTCACTTATATACAGAAAATGATTATAGAACTCCAATATTTGAAGTTTGAATACCTCATCAAAAAGAACTCTGTAAGCATTCAAATCATGATATATTTTTCTGTTCTCAGCATTGCAATGATCCAGAACCTGTGCAATATGGTATGCAACTCTGACTCGCATCTCCCAAGGCAAGGGCTGTTTTTCCCCTGCAACACAAGATCCAAAACCCATGCAATGATCATAGAGAAACCTGAAATGCTAGTTGTAGTGTAGTTACGCATAAATGGTCGTTCTTGATGAATATAGCATTGGTGTCCCGTATATATAGCTATGTACATTGTAAATGGGTGATTAGGTGCGTATAAAAGGATTCAAGAATAAGAAATTAGTCTTTACACATTTTCTTGAACTCTTATCCTTCTCTGAACCTTGACTTACACATCTATCCAGTAAAAAAAGACGCAAGATTTGGCCAGCTTTATTATAACATTAGAGAAACGGAACACCCAACCTCAGACATCACATGATTCCCTATCGTGATAGAAGCAACAATAGAATAGGAGTGCACAGGTTCGCAACTGAACTTTTCTCTGACTTTTTCTTGCTGAGTATGAGAGTATTTATGAGAAGCTATGCATTACCAACAAACCATGTGACCAGGAGGTCACGGGTTCGAGTTGTTGAAACAGCCTCTTGCAAAAATGTAGGATAAGGCTGCGTACAATAGACCCCTGTGGTTCGACTCTTTCCAGGACCCCGCGTATAGCGGGAGCTTAGTGCACCGGGCTGCCCTTTTTTTATGCATTACCAACAACGCCCAAGAGAAGAAAATATCAATACCGTGTATTATCTCAGCAACTGTCACGTCTGTATGAGGTTTGGTTGCTTTCTATGAGTGCTGTGAATAAACCAGCATTACCGGGCAACTTGGTATGATTGTGTGACCTAAGTCAAGAAGCCACACCACAGAGGAGATCCCAAGGAGCCACCAGCAGATTGTATGTTACGGCTTGGGCGCAGGTATAGCATACAAAATATTTCAGTGATGATTTTTTATTTTTTTTGAAAGGTAAGGTGATGAATTAATGCTACCTTATACTAATTAAGTAATTTCCTAATGACAAATCCTTTGGTTACAGGGATTTCCATTTTTAATCAGCTACATATCATACCGTTCACATTAAATAACAGTAACCTAGCAATTTTCAACATGTATCTAACGTGTTCAACAAATTGGTCAGGAGATAATCATGCTTTGGTTAAACATGGCTTAGAAAATCACTGACCCAACCGGAACAGCTAAGCTAAGCATTTGTTGCCTAGTATAAATATGAATTTGACTAAGAATTCCGCTGGCCACTAATCAACGTGATATGATTGATCTCCAAAGCCAAAGCAGATGCTTCATATCTCTACCCTCTGATCTCGTGTCTTAGTACGACATATAATTTGTGTGCAAGTAATTAAGGTTTTGAAAGGGAAATGCCTCACTTCAAAATTCAAACAGCTGATTCAGCATATGCTTGAGTAGGCGGAATTAGCACGCATTCAGCTTCCATCATCAACAGAGAATTATGTGAAAGCATAATACGGTGCTCAATGGGAAGTTTCAGCTAAACCATTGCGCTTATCAATGTCAGTGAAATGCCAAGGGAAGGTCAACTATGAATGGCACGATCTCTTCAGATTTAAGGAGTGGAACAGCACAATTATGTTAGTTATGGAACATCTATCAAGAGATAGAAGGAAACACATGGTAATTGGAAGACTATAACTACGTAGAAAATGTGATTCCTCGCTATTCAACCATATGTATGTTTAAAAAATGCATAAGGCAAAACCATACAGTGAAAGAGATGCTTTGAGAGTGTATCATTAGGCATGTACTCTGCCACCAAAAGTCTTTCATCTCCCTCAGCACAGCAACCAATTAGATTGACCAATCTCTTATGTCTGACCTTGCCCACTCCAGCAGCCTCTGCCTGCGATGTACCAGTAGGAATTAGATTTTCAATAAGTTTAAACTAAAGGGCATAAATCCATCTAGGAGCTGATGTAACAGCAAAGCTGACATTGCAATTTTGAGTTCTAACAATAAGTCACAAGTAAGCAAACAACAACTACTACTAAAATACAGAAGTTTTTTAAAAAAAATCTAATCTTCAAGTATAAAAGAGTAAGCGGTTCACCACAAACTGATGAGGATGAGGCCATGACTGCTTTGAGAAGCGCTTAATGGCAACAAGCCGATTGCTCCGAAGCTTCCCTCTGTAGACTATATTGGGTGCTTTCTCACCACTTTCAGAAACTATCAATTCACTGCTAAACCCATTCGTTGCAGCTCGGAGATCCGCAAGACCAAATTCCTTGAAAGCTGGCACTTTATCTTGATTCCCATTCGCTTCATCAACAACAGAATGTATGTATATATGTAGTGACTGTATTTACTTACACAAGGTCATATAAAAAGCACTGATTGGTAGTAACTTAGAATAAAAACTCCTATAACAGTTTAAATTTCACATAAAAAATTCACTACACTGTCAATGTAAATAACTTAAATCCTACGGACAAATGTAATACATTGACTAGAAATAGAGAGATAAAAAATAATACCAAGATCTATCTCTTTAGGAGGTTGTTCGATGGTGGACTTAATATTGGCAGTTTTGGACTGTAAACAGCCCATTTATACCTGCTTGCATAGACAACTAACACTCCCTCACTCACTATATATATATATATATATATATATATATATATATATATAGCTATGGAAAATGAAAGGCAAACTTTGGATGAATGGAGAGGTGATTAAAGAGCTAATGATTGGTGAAGTGAGCTAGAAAGGTGAGAAGAGGAAAGGGAAGAGGAAAAAGCAGGGCCGAGAGTCACATGATGAGCACGTGAAGAGAGAGAGAATTTATGTAATTACTTGTTGCCATTACGGTGTTCAAAATCGAACCGAAACCGAAGCTTAATGGCTTATTGGTATCGGGTTAACGGTTTAACGGACGGGGAATGGATTAAAGTTTTTTTATTAACGGCTTATCGGTTTGGGGGCGGATTATTCAATTTTCTTAACGGATAATCCGTTAACCTTATCCGTTAACCCGTTAAGATATATATATATATATATATATATATATATATATATATATATATATTAAATATCAAAAACCTTCCACTTCTTCCGGTACTTTATCTCTAAGTTCTAACGCCTAATTCCTAAATAATCAGAACCCTAACGCCTAAACTTCAACCAGCAGCCACCAGCAGAATTATGGTTCTCTTTATTCGACCATAATTCAACCAGCTTCAGTAGAAATTCAACCAGCACTCCAGCAGTCACCCGCAGTACTCTATTTCGTCGACTTTCAGGCTTCCAGCACTCTATCTTAGTGCCCTAGTATGAAGAGCAAGCTCATATTTTTGCCTTTTAAAATTGTAAATATGGATCCAGCACAGCCTTTGTGTTAATTATTAATATATTGTTAATGAACAAGAAACAAAGGGAAGGACCACACGTTTATTGTAATTTTACTTCGTTTGTGCTATGAATAAATTAATAAAAGCTTAGATACCATTATATTTAATGAGCTAAACTACTGAAATTGTTCCTTTGCATCTAAACCCAGGCAATCACATAGTTATCTCAATGAAATTTGATATCCTTGTATGATCCATGTTATAGCTAGCAAGAGTTACAGTGACATATCCATTAGAACTACTTTTTCCTTAATTACATCATATCATAGTCTGCTTTGGGATGTAATGTAGACTACAATGTGTTTTGCTTTTTTCACTCTACACCACATGACACACTATATCATTCTTATGTAGGCGTTAACAGACATGTATGTCTGGACTCAGTGTGTAATTTTCTATTCTGAATTTGTATGCTAGTCGGTCAACAAACAATTAATGCACGCAATATAGATTGAATTAGGCCGATAAACCGCCCGATAAGAGCTAAACCGATACCAATCCGCCCGATATCTTATCGGGTGGCTAGCGAATTAATACATTTAAAAGCCGATAACCGTTAAGCCAAATCGTTAAGAGTAATTAACCGTCAAATCCGCCCGATAAGCGGCCCTAGTTGCCATAGACACTGAGTTGCTTTTTCGTGCGAGGCTTGTGACCCGTGCAGCGATATGTTTTCCTTGGCTTTGACAATTTGAGGTGCCTTTTCTGTTTTATTTTATTACTACTATTTAAATTTTATATTAAAAATTTGTATCAATTGTCATTACTATGATTTGTAGTATATTTTTATTTAATTTTTAAACAATTGGATTTATTCAAAGATCTTATAAAATTTATGTCTAAATTCACACAAAAAAAGATTAAGTAAATTAAATCAAGATATGAACTTTGCAACATAAAATGGGACCAACACGAAAGTAGTAAACTTTGCAAGAACTTTATGGAAGAAGTTTGTGTAAAAAGACTTCTCATGTCCTACTTGAGCTTTTCAACATTTTTATGTATATTAAAGGTATATAGTCTCATGTATGTTTCGAATGAATTATGTAAACATATGTATATTTGAAAGCTAATTAGATTTGTGTTATATTATCAACGCTGATGACTTCTGTATTTTATACCAGAGGTGGAACATTTAGGGGTCGTTTTGGCTGCTTGGTGAGCTATGCAGATATTAGTAACGTAGGGATTAGTTATGCAGTGTTTAGTTATGTAGAAATTAGTTATGCAAGATTTTGTTATGCGTGATTTAATTATGAAGGGATTAGTTATGTAAGGATTAGTAATGCATGAATTAGTAATTTATAGATTGTAATGTAGAAATTATTTTTTGTTACATATTTACTTTATTTTAATTATACAATATGTAATATAAAATAAATATTAGGGCTTTTTGGTCATTTTGTTGTTTAACTTATGTATTACTAATACATGTATTAGTTATTTCACATTTTACCTTGCATAAATAATACATAGATTTGTTGGATAACTTATTCATGTATTACGTATACCCCAATGGAAAAAAGCAACCAAACATAATGTGAGTGATGGTGACTGTACAAAGTAACTAAATGCTACCAAATATCGTAGGAGTAATAGTTATGTTACTGCTAATACATAAATAACTTTTCCCGTAACGCTACCAAATAACCTCTTAGGGCCTTGAGTGGATATTCTGTATCCCTTGAGGAACTGTTTTGCAAATGCAGAAACGTTTGAAATTTGATATGACTGTCATGTTAGTAATCTTTTTTTGTATGGCCTCACATACTAGTATATTATACAAAGAATATGCAACCGGTTAAAAGACCCTAATTATGTAAATTATATGGGCCTAGAAAATATTAATTTTTTAATATTTAATTTGATGAAAATATATTAAAAAGGCACCTAAAAGCTTGAAAGGCGCACTTCAAATAACGTTTAAAAGGAACCGGTCCTTAAGCGAGAACACAAAGTTTCTTCTCTTTTCTTTTCATCTCAGAGAAGAACGATTACAAGAGCATTGTTCAAGATTTAAAAGATTCTAACTTCTTCAAACAGTTTTCTACATTAATGGATCAAAGTTAATATCCTTAACCGTTATTCTAGAATCGTTCATCAATGTTTAATCATTTACTTGAAATCCTAAGTGAATTGATTGTTAAAATGTTGCAGTAAATCATTTTGTCCATCATGTCACATGCATATTATCACACACACGTATGCCAAGTGCGGCGAGACTTTGGCTTACTAGCTAATGGTTCACTCTGTCATAGCATACATGTGGTGGCACTTATCTTTTCAAGTGGATGGTTGGCTCACCTAATTGCCGAGTTGATAGTCGGATATATTGTGTTGATATTCTGCGGATATATACCTCCCCGATATAATTTCCTAATGTTATGAAATTAAATTACGTACATAATAGGGCCCCTAATGTGGTATTATTATGATTTATTGTGTTACATTTTGCATGCATTATACTATTCACAATGTACAGATCTACTTTAAGTCTGATCCCACTTTACAAAAGTGATAATTGATACTTAATGGATCGGCTGGCTCATTATCTTAACATTGAATTTAGAGATTTTGGTGTTGGCAGACGAACTCCGAGACTGATCTTCTTGGCTGACGAACTCCGAGACTGATCCTCCATACTTAAGCTAAGGCTACCAAATGCTTTATTTTGCCCTTCTTTTGTGTTGAGTTGTGCCTCATATTTTGATGCAATCTAATTGCTCCATGCACACTGTTGACCCTAAAAAAACGGATAACAATTAAATTTGTAAGTGATTTTAAGGATATGCAGGTTAATTCGATACAAACGATAAATTGCGTTAGATTAAATAAAAAAAAGATATAGTAAATTCAAACCACGTGAGGAGGATAATTTCAGCCTTTATAAAATATTCACCCTCGATCCGAACTCACAATGGCCAGCACTGATGAACGAGAATAAGAGCTTTCAATTATAGTAAAAATAATAGTATATTGCTTTGGGATATGTGTTACCATCTCCTCAATGAATAATCAAGCTCTTGTTTAACTGATTACTGGATTCCCGTCGGTACGTGTCGAGATCTGCGCCGCGATACCCAGTTGGTATCACACCTCCTTTTTTCCGAGGGGGATAGGGGAGTTTTTTCAATTAAAGTAACATTGTTTGAAATTGGATTATTTATTTAATCAGAGTCGCCACTTGAAATGATTTATGGTGTCCCAAGTCACCGGTTTATTTTAAATCCCAAATCGAGGAAATTGACTCATATTTATGGTCTGCGAATACAGAAAACCGGGTAAGGAATTCTGTTAACCCGAAAAAAGGTGTGAGACACCCTCGAATTCTGTGATTTTAGCACGGTCGCTTAAAAATTAATATTTGGCCTAATTATCTGATTTATTTCATGTTTTAAGACTTATGTGCATTTTTACCTTCGAACCGCTTTTAAATAGAATTTTAACTGCTTTTCAGGACTTATGGCATTTAAATAAGTCGCGATGTCGTGCACTTATTGGTTTTGTACACATTGCGAATCGCGTCACGTGAAACGCACCCGCGATTTACAACATGTTAATTTTAATTATTATTTGAAGTTCTGATCGAGTCACGTGAAACGCACACTCGAATGGAATTTATGTATCGTGACCATGCCACGAGAACCGTACCCATGGCCACGATGATTTATTAATCACGCCTAAAGCAAGCTACGGTGTTCATGATTATTTCTTTCTAAGTTTGGGATGGATGTGGAGGTCATCAGTTTTGCATGTGGAGGTCATCATGTATGAAACACAAATGTATGTTAAATGGTATACATGAATACAAACCAACATCAAATTGAGTTTACAAATCCAGCATTTACTTATCTTAAAGATGTGTTTAAAATTAGCACAACCAAAGTCTTATATGACATTACTGTAACAAATACCAAGAAAAATGATTCCAACCCAATGTTCCTTCTGTTTTGCACACTCTCGTCTTCAACCACTGTATTTGGATTCAAGCTTTAACGAATTAATTGACTCTCTCATTGATTCAGATGCGATTCATAAAAATATATTTTTATAGACTCAACTTAAAGCTCGTAGTATTGAAATTACCGCTTTCTTACTGCTCGGAATCTCTTTATACTCAATGTTTCATGCAAACTTTAATTTAAAAAAATAGGAGAACAAATTCAAATATCAGTCAGTACAATCCCTAAGTGGAACAACATGTACCTAATGAAACAAAAATAGAATTACATGTGAATTTGTATGAGACACATGATGATTATACACATCAATTCATATAATGTAATGGCAGATTAGATGAAATCAGTACTCAACAAACACTAAGTAACAAACATTTCAATGAAATTTCAGCATGTATGTGACAAATTTGAGCGCACACTAAATGAGAGATTAAAGGAATACCTAAAATAAAAAATCACAATGAGAATGCCGATAGAGGCTAGATGATAAATGTAAGGAACTCAGCAACGCAGATCCCACAGAATCAGCACACAGCAACCACCAATTTGAGCTTTGATAGCTTGCAGAAATTCAGGAAGAAAAGAAATTCATCTTTGAACTCGTTTTTCTTCAAATCTTCATTGAAAAATCCAATTTTCTTTCTATTATTTCTAGCTTTTGATTTTTAGATCTAGTTTTGGCATTTCCCAGTGCATCTAGATGGCTTAGGCGCGTATGTGAGAATGAGGAGTATTGTGTGGGGGATTCGGTGAGAGAGCCGGAGAAGGAGGAGAGGCGACTCTAGGTTTTAAAATGGGGGAAGGTCCTGAGAGAGATTGAAGATGGAGCAGAGGGAGGGGTGCGCTGCTTGTTGAAGCGAGGGGGGTCCGTTCTTTTCAGTGTTGAGAATCAAAGGAGAGGGTGAAATTAGGGTCTATTTTAGAGATGAAGAGGGAATATTGGGCTGGCGGGTAGTGGACTGGGGTAAATGAAAAGAAAATGGGCCACTAGAAGCACCTGGTCCAAAGCTGTAATGAAACCCCATAGCCTTCTCTTTTCTTTCTTTGTATTTTTCAAGACTAATCAATTTATTTAACACTCCTAATTCCAACTAATTTGTAAAATTAACCTAATGACCTATTTTTCTACAATTAACTAATTCATTTAGCTAATAAATGCATGTAGAGTTACTAATATATTTTTTGGTATTTTAGTGTTTTACAGATGCAATTAATTATGCAATTAAAATATAAAAATTAAAAATATTTTTGTATTTTCTTTAGGATTTAAAATGCAACTTAAAAATGCATCAAACATGAATACGTACAAAGCAAACTAAGTAAAAATATAGAAAAATAATTTAAAGCTATTTTTTAGATTTTTTAGGAGTAATTTTATATTAGGGCAAAAATTAGGTACTCACAGCTTCCCCTCTTTGCTTGGGAAAATGAAGAGTTTTCGGGCAAAGATAAAGTGAGCAATCATGAACAGTTTTTGCCCGTTTGATACTCCATGTGAAGCATTTTGGAAAAGTTCGATCGAACCCTGCTTCACAGGTTGCCTACATATCCTTGGCTATAAAGGAATCAGGTCAGTGTAGTTCTGGAAGTTTAGGTAGCTGGGACTACCGAGAAGCTGTGATTTCACTGTTGTTGTTGTTGTTGTTGTTGTTGTTGTTGTTTACTGCTTGCTGAGCTCCCTATTACACCAAAGTCAAAATGAAAAAGAAACTAAGCCTATCAGCTACGAGTTACAAGATTCCTATCTATGAGTCTTCTAAAGCTTGATCTTGAGTCTTGAATAGTTCTTCATGCGGACTTTTGATTTGAACCTTGATGCTTACTAGCTGCGGGTGCTAGTTCTTTCTTCTTCAGCTTTTCAGATCAAGACGGGACATACAAAGCTTGTGACTTCAGCCATGTCTTGAGCAGTTCACATCTTTCATCGACTTCTGCATTTTGGATTCACTTCTTTTTTTTTTTATATTCTGGATTGAGACTTCTTCCTTTGGTCATCTCGGACTGTCAGCTCACATTCTTGAGGCGAGCTTCTGCTACTTCTAACTTGAATTGAATTCTGAAATGACTTCCCTCGTTCTTCAGGTGGGCGCCTACAATTGACTTGAAATTTAAAATGAATTCTCTCGTTCTCCAGGTGGGCGCCTGCTAATGACTTGAAAATTGAAACAAATTCCCGCATTCTCCAGGTGGGCGCCTGATGCTGACTTAAAACTTGAAATAAATTTCCTCGTTCTCCAGGTGGCCGCCTGATGACTTAAAACTTGAAATAAATTCCCTCATTCTCCAAGTGGGCGCCTGCTGACTTTAAAAACTTGAAATAAATTCCCTCATTTTCCAGGTGGGTGCCTGATAACTTAAAACTTGAAATAAATTTCCTCGTTCTCCAGGTGGGCGCTTGATGACTTAAACTTGAAATAAATTCCCTCATTCTCCAGGCGGGCGCCTGATACTACAACAAAATAGACAAAACAAAAGAAACTTTTCTGCCCCAGTTTGCACTAGGAAGATTTGTGAGTTGTTAGTAGAACTATAAATCACCTATGCTATTGATGAATGATGCAGTGATGAGAGTAAAATTGAAGACTCGACTAGGATATGCGTCTCCTAAAGAAATAAAAATCTGAAAAACCCAAACTAGGAAGTGCGTCTCCTAAATTTGAGATTGAGCTTGCGGAAAACTATAAACTAAGCTTGACTAAACTAAAAACTGACCCTATTCTCCAGGCGGGACCCCTGATTTTAAGAAAATTAAAGATTGATAACTTAAGAAAACTAAAAATTGACCTTTTTTTTTAATCCAGACTTCCCTTTTTTTTAAACTTATTATCCTAGGAGAAAATTCATCAGACTAGTTTTTTTTTATGGTGTCTTAGGAGAAAGATTCATCAGACTAAGATTTTGATCCTAGGAGATAATTCATTAGACTAGGCCTCTTTTGTTTTAGTATCTTAGGAGAAAGATTCATCAGACTAAGATTTCTATCCTAGGAGAAAGTTCATCAGACTAGGTCTTCAATCTTAGGAAAAAGATTCATCAAACTAAGATTTTGATCCTAAGAGAAAATTTATCATATTAGGTCCTCTTTTTTTGTTATCTTAGGAGAAAGATTCATCAGACTAAGATTTTGATCCTAGGAGAAAATTCATCTAACTAGGTCTCTTTTCTTTTTCTTTTTTTGGTATCTTAGGAGAAAGATTCATCAGACTAAGATTTCTATCCTAGGAGAAAGTTCATCAGACTAGGTCTTCAATCTTATGAGAAAGATTCATCAGACTAAGATTTCGATCCTAGGAGAAAATTCATCGGCCTAGGTCTCTTTTTTATTATCTTAGGAGAAAGATTCATCAGATTAAGACGTTAATCCTATGAGAAAATTCATCCGACTAGGTCTTTTTTTTTGTTATCTTAGGAGAATAATTCGTCAGACTAAGATTTCTATCCTAGGAGAAAATTCATCAGACTAGGTTTTCTATCTTAGGAGAAAAATTCATTAGACTAAGATTTTTATTGGGAGAAAATCCATCAGACTAGGACTTTTTATCCTAGGAGGAAAAATGTGAAGAGCAATGGCAATATTTTATGCACACTAGCAAGACAAATAAAGGCAAAGATTTGAGAAAATTCCCTTTGTCGGCTCTTCTCTTCTCTTTTTTTTCTTCTTTTGAACCACTTTCCTTGCACTGCTTTGTTCCTGTTTCAAACAAAGGAAATTTTGTCAGTTTTAAAAGTAGTGGTCGGTTTGTGGCCTTGAGTCTTGGGCGGCTTGGCTTTTGCTCAATCAGCTTTAGTCGGTTTCAAGAGACTTTTTGCTTTACATCAACCCTGATCGTTTCACACCCAGTACCATTTATATTTGTGGCTCAATCAGCCTTATTCCAACTAGAGATCTTTGCTTAGGTGACCTTTTCTATATCTTGAATGTCTTTCTGCTTTTTGAACAATTTGTCTGTCAGAGAGAATCACAACTGGTAAGTGTCTTTTGCATGATGTGCACACTTCATAGTTCTTGTTCAGTACTATAGAGAGCCCGAGCCCTGATTAACCTCGAGGTTATCTTTGCTTGCTTTAGCCAAGTAGGCTGACAAGGGTATTTTGGGGGAAAGCCTTTGCATGAATCCTCAAGGCATGTTGACTGTGACACCTGACTGTGCTGGCCAAATTAACTTTGTGCAACTAAAAAGCTAGTAGCAGATTTTGAAATCTTTTCTTGCTTGTTTTGACAAGGACTGACTCAGAGTGAATGACACAATGATGCCAAGAAACAATATTAACAAGAAATGCCCATGTCGAGAAGGACATAAGGAAGAGTTTTTTTTAAAAAAAAAATAGCCAGCCTTAATGAATCATGACATGAATTTTGGACTTAATGGCCGATCTATCAAACTAATTCAATCTTTCCTTTTACCATTCTTATGATTTTGAAGTCGGGCTTGTTCGTGACAATCTTTTGCATCAGCTTCACGACTCACTATCGACTAATGGTGCCCCGAGGGGTTTTCACCAACAAATCTCTCTCATTTATTCATCTCTGCTTACCGTCGTCTTACAGTGCCCGTGAGGGTTTTCACTAGTAAGACTCTCTCATTTTTTCTTCTTTATTTTTCTTTTTCTTTTTCTTTCTAGTATGAGCAACTGACGGTGTTTTATGTTACGTGACAATCGTTGCTCATTGCATACTTCTCTTGGCATTCTTGAAGGCATATCAGGAGGTCTTTATTCAAAAGGTTTTTGGATAGGGTTGGAAAGAAAGGACGACATAAGACTCAAAATGAGGGGTTGTAGACTTACAACTCTTGGAATCGACTCTTTCAAAAGTAGAATAAAATCTTTGTCCCAGTTTCTGATATTGGGGATTTTTGGTTTTTTTTTTGAATTCTTATTTGGTTGGACTGAACCGTGTAAGGCTGCCTACGTATCCTTTTTTTAAGAAATCAGGTCTAACGTAGTTCAAACATCTGACCTAATATTTTTTTCTTTCATCTTTCTTTCTTTTTTCCCCTTTTTTCCATTTTTTCCTTCGTTCTTCTCTTTTTTTTTTCATTTTTTTTTCAAAATAATTTGCCCCAGCTTTTATTTTCTGGGGGCATGAACTTTGACTGTTCTTTTCTTCTTCTTTTGTTTTCACTTGAACTTTCTAAGAGTCGCCCCAGTTTGTACTCTTGGGACATGGACTTTTCTTTTTATTTTTTCATTTTTTTTTGGACTTTTTACTCTAAACTTGATTCCAAAAGAGGGTGGTCGAAGAAAATAACACAGGCTCAAAAGGGATAACAAAGGGTATAAAGTGTTTGGGTAGCAGAAAAAGGGCCTCCTAGCCTTGAGAATGCCAATCATGGTATCCTTTCATGATCACAACATTGATGGACATGTTGCTTTCTGGGTCTTTTTCAGTGTAAAGTTGTATGAGCAATACTTTCCTCGCAGTGAATGACCCTTTCAATTTGGGTGACTTTTTCTTGGATTTTGTCTTGATGTAGAAGATGCATTTTGCCACTAACTGATCCATTTCAAGTTGTCTGGAATACACCTTTTGAAAAAAACTTTTTATCTCTTGGTGCTAAATAGACTTCGACCCATCCGATCATCCTTAAGCCCAATTTTCTATCATCCTTAAGCCCGATTTTCTCAAATGATTCAAAAGGTAGAGATCCTTAACTTCCATGAGCACGACTGCTTTGGTTCCATGTAAACTGGCTCATGCTTATCTTCTAAATGTTTCATGTATTTATTCATCTTCAAAAGTGTCTCTTTCTAACTTATCCAATTCGATACTAAATCAGTTTTCTAAGATCTGGCCAAAAATTCCGCATGCATGTCATGTCACTAGAACTAGCATGAAAAGAATTACGCACAAAATGGACACAAAATGACTGACTGTTTTTTATTGAATAAAGGATAGCAGGGTCTGGTAACATAAAAAGAAAAAGAAAAAACGATAAAATAAGCTACCATGACTAAAAGAGGAGTGACTTTTCAGTTACTAAGCGACATCTTAGCCACAAATTTGCGCATCAGCACTACTATGACATTCAACCCTTTTATTCCTTTTGAATCAACACTCAAATTTTAACTTTTTGATCAAAACATTCCCAATATTAACTATCGAATTTCAGTACTGACGGCATGGAAAATTTCACAGTAACTTTTTTTTCAAAAGATTTGGAAGAATTCTCATGTCTCCCCATCATCAAATCATCCCAAGCAGGCCATGTCCTATTGCTCAAATCTAGTAAAGTCAACCCCATATTTGTCTTCATTTTTTTTTTCATCGCCAACTTGCCTATTTGCCTTTTCGTGAACTTGGATCAACAACAGTGGTGCTTGTTCCATTGGTTGAGAAGAAGCTTTTATTTTCGAAGGATCTTGGATTATTTTTGTGACTCGCCATTGCAAACCAACAAACCGACCACCTTAAACCAGATTTTATTTCAAAACAATAAGCATGCTAGAATAAACACTCTCTTTCTTTTTTCCTTTTCTCTCTTTTTTTTTTTTTTTGTTTCTTTCCTTTCTCTTTTTTTTTTTGTTTCTTTCCTTTCTTTTTTTTCCTTTTTTTTCATTCGATCGAACCTGATGTGGGTTGCCTACGTATCATGTGGGAACATGAATCAGATCTTGCGTAGTTCGGGAAGATCAAGAATAAAGGAAATAAACTAACTCTCTTTTTTGTTTCTAATTTTCGAAAGAAAGACTTATAAAGAAGAAAGAAAACATATTTGGATTTCGATTTATTTTTTTTTGTTTGAAAAAAAAAAGACTTCTAAAGAAGAAAGAATTTTTTTTTTTTTTGAATTTCGATTTTTTTTCCCGGAATTTCGAAAGAAAAACTATTAAATCAGAAAAGAAATATTTTTGGATTTATGGACTTTTATTTTAAATTTATGAAAGAAATACTTCTAAAGAAAAAAAATATATTTTTGAATCTTGAATTTTCTTTTCAATTTTCGAAAGAAGAATGAAAATATTTTTGGATTTTGAGAAGAAATTAAAAAGAAAATATTTTTGTATTTTTTTTTAAAAATTGGGGTCTAAAAGAAAGACTTATCTAAAGAAGGAAGTAAAAGATAATATTTTTGGATTTGTTTTGAAAATTGTGGGCCGGAACCGATGAGGTTTGCCTACGTATCTCACATCCGGTGAGAATCAGACCCGCGTAGTTCTGCCATTTTGATGCACAGAAAAATATGATTTGTTTCAAAATAATTTTCTCTTTTTATTCTTGAAATTTTGACAGAGTAACGGGGTTTTATTTTTGAATACCGGGATTGTCAAAACCAGGCGTTTTTCTATCCTACCTCACTCTTTCATTTTTCTCTTCTATTTTTTTTGATTTTTTTTCTAACTCAAGAAGTCGGTCAACATACAAGCCAAGCAAATTAATGCACAAGTAGCACATAAAGAATGCATCAGGATGGTCCTTTAATTTTGGGTACACCTATCCTAAACGGACCCAACCCCTGTGTTGAGTCCCCTAAGTCAAATGCACGTGATGCAAGCAAACGTACCTAATAGGGATCCGGCATGAGGCTGTGTTATTCTAAGTTTAAATCCTGGGTGTATTGTTCTAGACCTGGCTTACCCAAGCGGACAACTCGAGCCGAGGGAGACAGCGTACCGGGAATACAGAAGCTTCACTGGCTTTGCAACTTGTCCGAACCTTGTTCTAAAATTAGGATATGACTCTAACAGAAAAGAAGCCACGCGAAGCGCAAGCTTCCCAGAAAATTTAGAAGACTCAGAGAGAAGAAAGGTTTTCGTAACAGTTTATATACAGTTCATAACAATATCAAAGCGGTAAAGAGAGGCAATTAGCACATTAGGCTCAAACAAGTAATATCAGACAATCATGAAAGCCAAGCATAACAGTTATCTAAGCTCGAATTCTGAACTCTGAACCAGAGATTTTGGGTTTTTATCCCCAGCAGAGTCGCCAGAGCTGTCACACCTCCTTTTTCCCGAGGGGGATAGGGGAGTTTTTTCAATTAAAGTAATATTGTTCGAAATGGGATTATTTATTTAATCAGAGTTGCCACTTGAAATGATTTATGGTGTCCCAAGTCACCGGTTTATTTTAAATCCCAAATCGAGGAAATTGACTCTTATTTATGGTCTGCGAACACAGAAGACCGGGTAAGGAATTCTGTTAACCCGGAAAAAGGTGTGAGACACCCTCGTGTTCCGTGGTTTTAGCACGGTCGCTTAAAAATTAATATTTGGCCTAATTATCTGATTTATTTCATGTTTTAAGACTTATGTGCATTTTTACCTTCGAACCGCTTTTAAATAGAATTTTAACTGCTTTTCAGGACTTATGGCATTTAAATAAGTCGCGATGTCGTGCACTTATTGTTTTTGTACACATTGCGAATCGCGTCACGTGAAACGCACCCGCGATTTACAACATGTTAATTTTAATTATTATTTGAAGTTCTGATTGAGTCACGTGAAACGCACACTCGAATGGGATTTATGTATCGTGACCATACCACGAGAACCGTACCCATAGCCAGGATGATTTATTAATCACGCCTAAAGCAAGCTACGGTGTTCATGATTATTTCTTTCTAAGTTTGGGATGGATGTGGAGGTCATCAGTTTTGCATGTGGAGGTCATCATGTATGAAACACAAATGTATCTTAAATGGTATACATGAATACAAACCAACATCAAATTGAGTTTACAAATCCAGCATTTGCTTATCTTAAAGATGTGTTTAAAATTAGCACAACCAAAGTCTTATATGACATTACTGTAACAAATACCAAGAAAAATGATTCCAACTCAATGTTCCTTCTGTTTTGCACACTCTCGTCTTCAACCACTGTATTTGGATTCAAGCTTTAACGAATTAATTGACTCTCTCAATGATTCAGATGCGATTCATAAAAATATATTTTTATAGACTCAACTTAAAGCTCGTAGTATTGAAATTACCGCTTTCTTACTGCTCGGAATCTCTTTATACTCAATGTTTCATGCAAACTTTAATTTAAAAGAACAGGAGAACAAATTCAAATATCAGTCAGTACAATCCCTAAGTGGAACAACATGTACCTAATGAAACAAAAATAGAATTACATGTGAATTTGTATGAGACACATGATGATTATACACATCAATTCATATAATGTAATGGCAGATTAGATGAAATCAGTAATCAACAAACACTAAGTAACAAACATTTCAATGAAATTTCAGCATGTATGTGACAAATTTGAGCGCACACTAAATGAGAGATTAAAGGAATACCTAAAATGAAAAATCACAATGAGAATGCCGATAGAGGCTAGATGATAAATGTAAGGAACTCAGCAACGCAGATCCCACAGAATCAGCACACAACAACCACCAATTTGAGCTTTGATAGCTTGCAGAAATCCAGGAAGAAAAGAAATTTATCTTTGAACTCGTTTTTCTTCAAATCTTCATTGAAAAATCCAGTTTTCTTTCTATTATTTCTAGCATTTGATTTTCAGATCTAGTTTTGGCATTTCCCAGTGCATCTAGATGGCTTAGGCGCGTATGTGAGAATGAGGAGTATTGTGTGGGGGATTCGGTGAGAGAGCCGGAGAAGGAGGAGAGGCGACTCTAGGTTTTAAAATGGGGGAAGGTCCTGAGAGAGATTGAAGATGGGGCAGAGGGAGGGGTGCGCCGCTGGTTGTTGAAGCGAGGGGGGGTCCGTTCTTTTCAGTGTTGAGAATCAAAGGGGAGGGTGAAATTAGGGTTTATTTTAGAGATGAAGAGGGAATATTGGGCTGGCGGGTAGTGGGCTGGGGTAAATGAAAAGAAAATGGGCCACTAGAAGCACCTGGCCCAAAGCTGTAATGAAACCCCATAGCCTTCTCTTTTCTTTCTTTGTATTTTTCAAGACTAATCAATTTATTTAACACTCATAATTCTAACTAATTTATAAAATTAACCTAATGACCTATTTTTCTACAATTAACTAATTCATTTAGCTAACAAATGCATGTAGAGTTACTAATGTATTTTTTGGTATTTTAGTGTTTTACAGATGCAATTAATTATGCAATTAAAATCTAAAAATATAAAAATTAAAAATATTTTTGTATTTTCTTTAGGATTTAAAATACAACTTAAAAATGCATCAAACATGAATACGTACAAAGCAAACTAAGTAAAAATATAGAAAAATAATTTAAAGCTATTTTTTGGATTTTTTAGGAGTAATTTTATATTAGGGCAAAAATTAGGTGCTCACAGTTGGTCACGGATATTACGGCCTTCCGTTACTCGTGTTCAATTTCCCAGTAATGCTCTCCGACGTCTTTTGATATTTGGACCGATCCCGGGGTCATGACCTCGATATACTCGAGGGCGGGCGTCGTGCCCCCCGTGCCTGACTCGATGAGTCCCTTACCTTGATTCTGGTTCTTTGTCATCGTGTTCCTTACTCGATTTATTTTATCGGGAAACGGGCTGACTTATGGGTCCGGTTTCACTCGTATACAGATAGTCCCCTCATTTCTCGGAGAGTGAGTTTTACGTAAACGACAAGGAATGACATGAGTTCTTCGATCTCTTCTTCAATACGCTGCGACACAAAACGACAAAGAAACCGAAATGTCCCGGTCGTGTCATTATGACCTCAAATGCGTGTCAGCCATCGGTTGGCTGTCCCTGGACGCGAAATGTCGTGGAACCCCTCCAAATATCCCCTAATTCGTTCATTTATTACTTTACGTCCAAACTTCTACCCTCGTGCCTTCAGGATTTCATTACCCTTTTTTATACTCTAGCATTTTTAACTCCGTTACTCAAGATTCCTCAGTACGTTGCAAATACTCATCCTCTACTCAAGCCAACACATCTGGTCTTCCAACTTTCAACCTTTCTCTATCTTTTTCGAGTTTTTCCAGATAACAATGGCCAAAACCTCCAAATATGTTCCCCAAAAGGTTGCTTCTACCTCCCAACCGACTATCGAAATTAACAAAACCACTCCTGATGTGGTCGACCTCGAGAGGTCCACTGCTAACGTGGCTACCGATAAACCGGCTGCCGAACCTCCCTTGAAGATGTTCATTCCCGGGGGTTGTTCAGTCACTGACGACTTCAAGGTTGAGAAGCCCTCTTCGGTACAGTGTCGGCGTGAGGAGGCATGGGGATATATTTGCTCAATCACCGATGATGTCCTCCCCGCGGTCCGAAAGGACTGCAACTAGGACGACAAGGACATAGTGGTCCACGACTCCAAAGAGGCTATTACTGCCCATTTTGAGGGATACCTAAGTGTTTACACTTATCCCTTCATACTGGGCCCAGTGGACCCGATCATTATCGACTTTTGTAGGAGGATGAGGTATGCCTCGGTCAGATCCACCCATCGTTGTGGAGGATTGTAATCCTCCTTCGATTTTTTGTGAACAAGATTGACTCATGTTGGCTCCCCGTCAATCATCTACTCCTTTTGTACAGTCCCCGAATCTTTCGAGGGGGACTGATAAAGCTTGTGCGCAAGGCTAGTAAATCCCAATTATTAAGCATCGATGAAGACCAAGATCAGGGCTACCATGGACGCTTTTTTTGGCTGAGGACCTCGAACTTGATTCCGGCCAAATTTAGGTCATTTCCCGAGAAGTGGAATGCATCACGTAATTACAATTTTCCTTTGATTGTTGATTTCATGTTCATCTCCCTTTTCCTCATTGGTATTCGCGGCGGTGCAACTGTTTCTCGAGTCCCAAATGCTATCCCTCGGTTCAAGGAGTGGATCGAAGACATTGTCTCACAGATTCCCTACTCCGAGCACTCGTGGCGCAAACTCTCAAAGGGTTGTTGGGAGGCCGGTTCCCATGGTAATATTTCTTTCCCGAATAAGTTGTGTTGGGTTTCTTCTTCTAGCATCACATTCTTATTTCTTCTATTTCCTTTTTGCAGGTTTGCCTAAGACCGTCGAGCTTAGGCCTCCGGTTGGGGATGAGGACTTGCCCGCTGATTATTCTATTTTGGGGCAGCCGGGAGCCACATTAGGAGAGAAGAAAAGAAGGAGGGCCCCGAGTTCGTTGAGCTCAGAGAAAAAGAAACCAAGGAAAAGGTTAGTTTGTAAGCCAAAGGAAAGCTCCAGCTCCCGAGTGTCTGACTCGGACTCACTCTTCCAGCTCAGGGATGAGCCTGAGGAATACGAGCTCTTTATGGCCCATGAGCCGTCTGTTTCCGAGGAACGGATGGGGGGCGGGGGGGGGGGGGAGAGGGGAGAAACGACGGAGTTTAATCCCCTCTCAAATTCATGAGGCTGGTGCCAAAGTGAGGGTCGAGATCTCTCGAGGCACCGGCTCCGTCCCGCCCGGTGTTATAGATATTTCTGGATCTCCTTCGTTCAAAGAGTCTATGTTTGATGAAGCCCGGGTGACAAAGGAACGATCCAATGAAGGGATTCATGGAGCGGATGTTCCCCTCCGATGCTTCTTTGATGGTGTAAACTCAACTGCCCTGGAAGACTTTACCGGGTTGGATGACTTAGAGGTGCCGAGGAAAAGTCCATCCTCGGAGGTCGGTGGGTCAAACTCGAGCCCTAGGTTGATCAATCGATTTCCCGCTCAGAGGACAAATCCTGACCGGAAGCGATCAGTTGTTATCACCGTCCTGGAGGATGCTTGAGCTCTTTCCGCCCTTGTTGGGGTAGCTAGCTACCTCCGGTGCCTGGTAACTGAAGAAGACCAGGCAAAATGAATGAAGTGGATGTGCCATGCTTGTTCAATGAAGCACAACAGGCGCTGAACCGGGTGAGGTTTTATCACACCCTTTTATCTTCGAATTCGGGTTTTTGATGACTCTAATGCCTTCTCTTTTTCATAGTTTGCATGCCTTGGTGCTTCGTTATGACACCTTTCTCCGGTACCGGGATGAGCTTAGACAACTCGAGGCCGAGCTCAAAGAGCTTGCTGAGAAGAGGGATATGTATAAGCTTCTCATCAAGCAATGTGAAGGAGAAGTCAAGAACCTTCGAGCCGAGTTGGACGCGGCTCAGAAAGAACATGCCAACTTAGTAGAACAGGTAAAGATCTTTGAAGTTAGTGATGACGAGTTAGACATGGTGACTAACGGTCAGAACCCGTAGGTCCAGCAGAAGGTTGATCGGGTTGACCAGCTTCGAGCCGAGGTGGACGAGGTCAAGGCCATGGCCGAAGAGTGAAAGGGAAAAATGAATCGATTGGCTTCGAAAAAGGAGACTGCCCAGGAGCAGCTGGCCTCGGCGGAGGCCCAACTTCGAGTGGCGAGGGAGCAAGCTGAGGCCCGGTCCAGCAAAATCGAATACCTCTAGTCTCAATTGGGCTCATCCATTGTCGAACGGGATACCCTTGCTAAGGAGCTTAAAGCAGCCAAGTCAGTGTCGGAAATAACCAGGGCCGATGCTGAAGAGAAGGTGGACTAGTACAAAGCTGACGCTAAGGTAGCCCATGACTGCCTGAAAGTTAGTGCCGATTACGTGAAGTGGCAGTCCCGAAGGAAGGCTCTCGAGGAAGTTCATGCCCGAGGTTTCAACTTATCGGCCAAGATCAAAAATGTTAAGAGGCTCGAGGCCGAGGCCAAGAAGTTGGCATATCCCGAGGATGAGGAAAGCTCTAAGGGTTCCGGCAGATCCGAGGGCGGAGAAGACCCCGATGGTCCCGGTGACGAGGGGCTCTGGCGAGGATCAGCCTTAGGTGCCTTGTAGATTTTTCTTTGTTTTTGTATTTTTGTATATTTTGTTAAGGTCGTTTGGCCTTTGTAAAGATCTTTATATATATATATATATATATATACAAGGCTTTTCTTTTTTTCCGCTGGAAATTTTCAAGTTTGTTTCTTTTGGCTTTTTCTTTACGATTGCAAAGATTTTAAATGCCTTAGCACGTAGTAATAAGGTCTTTTTCGGACATTCAAATAAGGCTTGTTCTCGATGTGATTTTATTTAGAACTCGTGGGGGCTTGGTATGACCGTAAGCTTTCCCTAAAGTTCTTAATTAGAAGTTTTTAGATTATAATTTTGCCAAGGGTAGCCTTTGAACCGAAAAACCCATTTGGGACAAAACCGGTTCAAGGAAAAAAGAGTACAACGCGTGCTTTTAGGCCTAATAACTGCATTATTCTTTGGTCGTTGCTTGCAAGTGTTATTTCAATTTGTAATATATGTAAAGAAAAGAATGAATGGGGTTGTACCTTAGCAGTAGTACCGTTTTAAGTGGATTATGTTCTACTTGTTCGCTAGTCGCTCACCGTTTCCTGCTATGGGTTTGTATGATCCTTTGCCGGTGATCTTGATAATTCGATATGAACCTTCCCAATTCGGGCCCAGCTTACCTTCGTCCGAGTTCCGGGTGTTTAGTGTCACTTTTATTAATACCAAGTCCCCAATATTGAAGTGTTGGAGGTTGGCTCTTCGGTTGTAATACCTTTTGATTCGTTGTTTTTGGGCGGCCTCGCGCCTCTCATCCAACAGTTCCAGGCTTTTGCTCATGGCCTCATCATTTGATTCTTCGGTCGCGTATCGGAACCTAAGACTTAGTTCCCCTACTTTGACCGGTATTAGAGCTTCGACATCATAGACCAACGAGAACGGGGTAGCCCCGGTACTAGATTTTGAGGCTGTTCGATATGCCCATAAGACTTCGGGCAAATTTTTTTTCCATTTCCCTTTGGCGTCAGCCAACCTCTTCTTATGATTTTGGAGTATGGTTTTGTTCGTAGACTCTGCCTGCCCGTTCCCACTAGGGTGGTAGGGTGTCGATAGGATCCTTTTGGTCTTATGGTCCTCGAAAAGTTTACTCACTTTACAGCCGATGAACTGCTTCCCATTATCGCACATGATCTCGGCCGGTATTCCGAACCGACATATTATGTGGTCCCAAATGAAGTCAATAACTTCTTTCTCCCCGACTTTCTCAAATGCTTGGGCTTCCACCCATTTAGAAAAATAGTCAGCCATAAATAATATAAATTGAGCCTTACCAGGTGCTCATGGCAGGGGGCCAGCGATGTCCATTCCCTATTTCATGAATGGCCAGGGTGACAAGATCGAATGTGCTCCCTGGGCTGATGAATCATTGGTGCATGTCTCTGACATCCGTCGCATTTTCACACGAACTCCTTTGCATATTTTTCCATGCCGATCCAGTAGTATCCGGCTTTGATTATCTTACGAACCAACGATTTAGTACCCGAATGATTCCTGTAGGTGCCTTTGTGAACTTCCCTCAAAACATACTCGGTATCTCCCGGTCCGAGATATATGGCGAGTGGGCCATCAAACTTTCTCCTGAATAGGGTGTTGTCTTCGGACAAGCTGAACCTGACCGCCTTCGTATGCAAAGCTCTCGATTCTTTAGGGTCTGAGGGCAGTTTTTCGATCTTCAGGTAATCTACATACTTGTTTCTCCAGTCCCAGGTTAAGCTTGTCAAGTTTATCTCCGCGTGGCCTTATTCCACTACCTATTTCATGAGTTGTACGACCATTTCCGAGTTGAATTAATCATCATCAACCGACAATCCTAAGTTGGCAAGAGCATCGGCTTTGCTGTTTTGATCTCGAGATACATGTTGCAAAGTCCATTCCTTAAATCGATGTAACGTCACCTGTAGTTTATCCACGTACCTTCGTATTCGTTCCTCTTTGACTTCGAACGTTCCATTGACTTGGTTCACCACAAGAAGGGAATCGCACTTAGCTTCAATAACCTCGGCCCCCAGGATTTTAGCCAGTTCGAGACCTGCAATCATGGCTTTAATAGCGAGAAGAACCGATGGCTCTTGTCGGAGGACTTTGAAATGAATCGGCCCAAAGCGGCTATGCACCCGGTTAACATTTGAACGACCTTGACATTTTCCACCACGGTAATGTCCTCTATGGCCTTGATTTTATCACGGTTGATCTCGATTCCCCAGTTAGACACCATAAGTCCGAGAAATTTCCCGCACCCGACTTCGAATGCGCATTTCTCTGGGTTCAGCTTCATATTGTATTTCTTCAATATGTTGAAGGTTTCCTGCAAATGTTTCAAATAGTCCTCTGCTCGTAGGGACTTAACTAATATATCGTCAATGTAAACCTCCGTTGATTTTCCTATTTGTTCTTCGAACATCGGATTTACTAGGCGTTGATAAGTGGCACCAGCATTTTTTAGTCCGAATGGCATCACGTTATAGCAATAGGTGTCGTACTTAGTGATGAAGGACATTCTTTCCTGGTCGCCCGGGTCCATCCGAATTTGGTTGTACCCAGAATAGGCATCGATGAAACTGAGGATCTCATGGCCGGCCGTCGCATCGATCATGCGATCGATGTTGGGCAGAGGGAAAGAGTACTTGGGGCATGCCTTATTCAAGTCTTTGTAATCTACACACTTTCTTAATTTATTCCCCTTTTAGGGACTACCACTACGTTTGCTAACCAATCTGGGTACTTAACCTCCTGAATGGACCCTATTTTAAGGAATTTAGATACCTCGTCTTTGATGAATGCATGCTTAACTTCGGACTGAGGCATCCTTTTCTGTTTGACCAGTTGGAACTTCGGATCCAGGCTCAGCTTGTGAGTAGTTATTTCCAGCGGGATCCCTGTCATGTCGAGGTGGGACCAAGCAAAATAATCTATGTTAGCCATAAGGAATTTAATGAGTTTCTTGCTGAGCTCGGAATTTAACCCCGTACCCAGGTATACCTTATGATTGGGTAGGTGCTCGATCAATATGACTTGCTCAAGTTCTTTGACCTTTGATTTGGTGGCGTCAGAATAGTCGAGGACTATGAAGGATCTGGGAACTCTGTAGTCGTCGTCCTCATCCGTCCCCTGTTTCTTCAGTTCGGTTGGGGCCGGTGTCGGTGATTGTTATTTGGTTCCTTCCTTGGTGACCAAACTCTGATCCTTTGGTGTAGAACGTATGAATATCGGGACCACCTCGTCGTTCGTAAACATCTCCTTTGCGGCCTGTTGTTCTCTGTAAATTATTTTAATCCCTCATGGCATTGGGAATTTCAACACCTGGTGTAGCATCGAGGGCACTGCCCTCATGTTTTGAATCCACAGCCTCCCGAACAGAGCGTTGTATCTCATATCTCCTTCGATCACATAGAACTTTTCTTCCTGAATGGTTCTAGCGGTTTTCACCGATAGCGTTATCTCCCCTTTAGTGGTCTCACATGCCATGTTGAATCCGTTTAGAACTTGAACCGCATGCACAATTTGGTCCTGTAGACCCAGCTGCTCTACGACTCCCGATCTGATGATATTGGCCGAGCTACCTGTATCAATTAACACACGCTTAACTCGAGATTTATTTATGAGTACAGATATTACCAGTGCATCGTTGTGTGGCTGCACGATGCCTTCAATGTCCTCGTCGTTGAAAGATAAGGTTCCTTCTGGCACGTAACATCGAGTCAATTTTTTCTAGTGATGGACACTTTGGTGCACTTTAACATCGGCCCCTGGGGGACATCGACCCCACCGATGATCATGTTAATGATGTGTTGAGGTTCCTCCTACTCGATCTGCTTATTAGAGTCCCTATTCCTGAAATGGTTTTTGGCTCGATCGCTCAGGAACTCTCAAAGATGTCTGTTGTTGAATAACCGGGCTATTTCCTCTCTCAATTATCGGTAATCTTCCATTTTGTGGACATGAGAGCCGTGATACTTACATATTAGGTTGGGGTACCTTTGGGCTGGATTGTACTGTAGAGGTCGAGGCCACTTGGTGTCTTTGATGCATCCGATGGCAGCAACATAGACGTTGAAGTTGTACTCTGATAACCTCGGTGCTTTCTTAGGCCCTGCGGGCCTGTCAAAACTGCTTTTGCTCATGAGTCCCCGGTTGTTTTGATCTCGATCGCTTCTCCTTTAAGTTCTCACAGGGTTTCGTCCATACCCATTACCTCTTTGGTCCCCATTGTATGGTTGATACCGATCCCTATTTGACCTCGGTTCACGATCAATGTCTCTCTTAGGTCTGTCGATAGCTCTGACAGGATAAACGGACCCGGAAGGGCCCCCGAGCTAATCGTCTTCGACCCTAATTTTTGATTGATACCGGTTATGTACGTCGGCCCAAGTTACAGCCAAACATTTTACCAGATTTTGCTTCAACTGCTATGAAGCCAATGAGCTTCGAGTATTGAGTCCTCTGGTGAAGGCTTGAACGACCCAATTGTCCGCGACCTGAGGCAGGTTCATTCGTTCCATTTGAAATCGGGACACGAATTCCCTGAGCATCTCATTATCTCAAAGAACAAGTGTAAAATAGGGTTTGTTATGGAAATTTATATCAAATTGCTACTATTACCCTTAGCCCCACGGTGGGCGCCAAATTATTTACCCTAAAAAATAGATAACAATTAAATTTATAAGTGATTTTAAGGATATGCAGATTAATTCAATACAAATGATAAATTGCGTTAGATTAAACAAATAAAGATATAGTAAATTCAAACCACGTGAGGAGGATAAAATATTCACCCTCGATCCGGACTCACAATGGCCAGCACTGATGAATGAGAATAAGAGCTTTCAATCATAGTGAAAATAATAGTATATTGCTTTGGGATACGTGTTACCATCTGTTCAATGAATAATCAGGCTCCCCTTTATATAGTAGGGGAGTTTTACCCAAAGTACAATTCTATAAAAGGTAAAAATCTCTCGTTTAACTGATTACTGGATTCCCGTCGGTACGTGCCGAGATCTACGCCGCGATACTCGGTTGATCACGGATATTACGGCCTTCCGTTACTCGTGTTCGATTGCCCAGTAATGCTCTCCGACGTCTTTTGAGATTTGGACCGATCCCGAGGTCATGACCTCGATATACTCGAGGGCGGGCGTCGTGCCCCCGGTGCCTGACTCAATGAGTTCCTTACCTTGATTCCAGTTCTTTGGCATCGCGTTCCTTACTCGATTTATTTTATCGGGAACCGGGCTGACTAGTTGGCTAGTTGGCCGAAATTAATAGCATTCGCTAGTCAAAAAGTACAAAATATATATCACGTATATATACAACAAAAAAAAATATATTTTATCGGCTATTATTTTTGGAAGCGGCTAAAATATACATTTTTCTCAAAGATATGAGTTCGCAAGACGGGCGTTGTGTTTGTTCAGTGCCAGTTACAACCCTCCAATTCTGGGGCATGACAAGAGTAGAGTTGAAAAGATTTGAATTGTCTTTGGCATGATAGAACGTAAAAATGCCAAAGCAATTTTGTATTGTGATTGTGGCGAGGGAAGCCGCGATTGTAGTATGCAACAAGGGTTGGACAAGGATGAATAGCTGAGATCGCATCCCACTAGGAATCGAATATTGAGCAGTGATATCGTAATTCAAGACAAAGAACGGTTACAAATAAAAACCCAGATCTAAATTAAAGACAGTTTGGTTAGGCACCGTTGAGCATAGTAGTTTTCTTTTGAACAAAATAAAGCTACGTATAAGTAATTAATAGCTCATGTCTACAATGCAGGAAAAAATAAAAATAAAAGATTCGTTGACCGAAACCCTAATGTAAAATTCTTTGTACTGGAACATCTAAGAAATCAAACAAAAACAGAAAGAAAAACAAAACATTAATTAGCAATAACAAAGCAACACTACTAATTAATCCTTTAACAACTCTGAAATTCATCAACTGCAATGCAAAGAATGATATATTAACCTTCTAATTATAAACCCTAACTATAATTCTATAATTCTCTAGACAAGAAATTGATCTAGGAAATTAATAAACTAAAACAGAAAGAAAACGAAACAATCGCAATAACAAAACAGTACTACGTAGTAATTAATCTTTTAACAATTCTACGCCAATTCTATAAGCAAGAAAAGAATCCAATGATCCAAATTTAACATTATCATCTGAAAGAAACCATTTAACTTCTGGATTCCACCATTCCATGGTAGCAGGCTTGTTCACATCCCATTCATCACCCAAAACCTTGTTAGCCAATTTCTCCACACTACAATTATTAGCAATTTCACCAAAAGTAGCCTTTTCCCTAGCCTTATCCCTCAAATCAACCCAATTGCTAATCTTTATATTATAATCCTTCTCGAGCTTCTTGACCGCATCCTCAATCCCTAAACCAACTACAATTGTCTTGTTATCAGACAAACATTTCCAGAGAGCCAACGGATATTTCTTATGAGGGTAATAATGTTCGAATTCGTAGAAAAGGCAGTGATTATCAAAACATAGTTGTAAGAGCTCAAAAGGAGCTTTTGATACTTGGCCTTTGCAATCATAGTATGAAAAGCCGCTATTCTTGTATTGTGCCTTACGATCAGGGAAAAGACTCAAGATTAGATTCTTTTGTTTCTTTTTCTCTTGAAACTTTTTTATTTTGGAAATCCAATCGATGACCAGGGAATCATTAGGATAATCTATTCCATGCCATAAGGTTTCCAATATGATGGGTTTTTTGTTTGCTGGTCGTATGGTGGTTAAGTAGAGCATGTCATCATCAGTGTCAATTTCATGTTGTAAACTGACTTCCATGGCCATGGCTCTTTAATTCTATCTCCGGCAGCTTTCACAGTTTTGAATGAGAGAGTTTGAATTGTGGACGCATGGTTTCTTTAGGGTTTAGGGTCTACTTTTTGTAATGTATGGAAAATAGCATATATATAACCGACTTATATTTTCTTTTTTTGACTAGGAAAAGGAAATACAACATATTGCTTAAACAAATGCAATTTAAAAGTCCTAATTCGAGTGAAATCAGTAGATTTGACCAACATAGTTGCATACTTGCATTTCCTTTTGTGGAGTTAATCGAGAACTTCACACCTTTCTTTTCTCACTTTTCTCACATACTTTTTTTTCTGTACATTCTTTCTTTCCTTTGCTACTTTATATGTAATAAAAACAAAAAATGACAAGAATTATTCCAACATATTTGTTAACTTAAAAAAGAAACATATTTTTAAACTTTATAGCTTAGTTTAGAGAGAAATGAATGATGATCTGTGTAACACCTCGTACCTTAGTGTTTGGATGCATCGTAGTAAAACTATGTTAGTTGGAAGAGATTAAGGTCGTACATGAAGCTATAGATGTAAGACCCCGTAAGTTTATTGAATTCCAAAAACGTTATATATTGCCTTGATATGATACTTTCTTTTAAGAGAAATATTCTTTTGTAAATGTTGGATAAATATGATTATCAAAACTTATTAGTATAATATTTTTTTGATAAGTTTTAGTTAAATACATGATATGAGGAAACTTTTAAAGAATATTTTATGTATTATAAGAAAAGAAATTACTTTCTCATAAATTTTTTTATATTTTTATCCATTTTAGAATTAATAGTACAAAAACATTTGTGCTCTTGTTATTAGGTTGACAAAAACAGGATTTGATAAAATTATATAGGTGTCAATAAGTAGTCATGCATTATTTTTTTAATGAGTCAAAGTTGTTAATGTAATGTGCAATGTAGAGTATAATATTTTATGTTATTTATACCATACACTTACATATATTCTATTACATCTACATGAAGTAATGTGACATGTATAACTTTGTTACAGTAGACATGTGCCCAACTTTCTTAAAAAGTTGCATCTTTATCTAGCTAGTCATGTTCCACTGCCAAAGACAACTAATGTTGCATCATATCCTTTCCTTACCTTCTTTATAAATCAATAAGTAGAAATTTACATTTCCTCTTCTTTTCAATTCAATGAAGTACAAACAAAAGTCTTGTTCCTTCTTTCTATTTTAACGAAGAATAACAGTAGTCTTAATCGGAGGCTCCTTTTATCAAATTATCTCAATTGAAGTAAGGTGTAGGGAAGCTTAAAGAAGGCAATCTTCTACGAGCTCGTATAAGTAATTAAGGTATGTTAAGGCTAATCCTTCCTTCTTTTGGCATGATCCAAGTAATAAAACGTAAATGTAATATTATTCTATAAGTGATTCTACTCTTTATAGTTAAGGATATCAACGTTATTCATTCTTGTAAAATGATACTCAAAGCATGTCTAAGTATGTTTCTAAGTCCCTATTGAGGCATACGATATAGATGTTAATGTTCAGAATATAATGTTATATGCATCTTTATTTACCACCGAGCTACGACTGTTTGGCAGCCATGCATTTACCGCTGAGCTACGACCGGTCGGGCCGTCATGCTTTTACCACCGAGCTACGGCCGGTTGGGTAGTTACACATTTACCATCGAGCTATGGCCAGTCGGGCAGTCATGCATTTACCACTGCGCTACAGCTGGTCGGGCAGTTACCACTGATCAGTTGGGCAGTTAACATCAAGATAATGATGTATTCAGAACTTTGGTATTGTAGCTATATATATGTATATACGAGATTGAACTTATTATGCATGTTATGGCCCTTAGCGGCAGGTCAGATGTTGCAGGTTGATTCTTATCCCTCTTAGTAATAGTGTCTTATTTTTATGTTTCATTCCTGTCTTACATACTCGGTACATTCTTCGTACTGACGTCCCTTTGTCTGGGGGCGCTGTGCTTCATGCCACGTATGTGTAGGTCGACAAGGCGAGGACCCTCTACTGTAAGCTGTCTCCAGATATCAGCTTTTGGTTGATGAGCTCCACTTCTTCCTAGAGTATTGGCGAGTCAGAGTCCTGTATATGTTATTTTGTTTTATGAGGATGTCGGAAGCCCTGTCCCGACTTATATATTATGGTCATGTTTTCTTAGAGGTTTTGCAGACAACATCCTGTGTATAGTTTTGGGTATGACATGTCAATGGCCTTATCGGTCCCTATGTATCTATATAGATCTTTTTGAATTAGTTATGTGAGTTAAGTTCTAATATTGTTGCTTATATATATGGATGTGGCCTGTAATGGCCCGTGACAAGTATGATAGTAAACAAGGATAAGGTACATGGCGCTCGATTGAGTAGGCCCTGGGTGAAAGTCGTGGCCCTCCGATTTGGGTCATGACAAACTTGGTATCCGAGCGGATGTGTCCTATGGTTGTCTGCAAGTCGTGTCTAGTAGAGTCTTGTTTATAAGTGTGTTGTGCACTATAACGACCAGGCCGGTCATTTTTAGAATAGTCACGTCCGATGGCATAAGAATTTGAGCAGCTTCGTAATATATGTATTGACTTGCGTGCGTGGTTGGTTTCAGTTACCAGATGATTCGGAGTGATTTGGGACACTTAGTCCCTAAAATGGAAGCTTAAGTCTTAGAATTTTGACCGTAGTCGGAACTGTATGAAGATGACTCCGGAATGGAGTTCTGTTGGTTCTGTTAGCTCCGTTAGGTGATTTTAGACTTAGAGGCGTGTCCGAATTGTATTTTGGAGGTCCGTAACTTATTTATGCTTGAATTGGCGAAAGTCAAATTTTTGAAGTTTTGGACCGGTAGTGAAATTTTTGATATCGGGGTCGGAATCTGATTCCGGAAGTTGGAGTAGGTCCAAAATATTGAATATGACTTGTGTGCAAAATTTGGAGTCAATCGGACGTGGTTTGATAGATTTCAGCATCGGTTGTGGAAATTTGAAGTTTCAAGTTCATTAAGTTTGAATTGGAGGGCGATTCGTGATTTTAGCGTTGTTTGATGTGGTTTGAGGGCTCGACTAAGTTTGTATGGTATTTTAGGATTGGTTGGTATGTTTGGTCGAGGTCCCTGGGGCCTCGGGTGAGTTTCAGATGGTTAACGGGTCAAATTCGGACTTAGAAAAAATCTGAAGTTTCTGCCTTCTGGTGCAATCGCACCTGCGAAACTTGGCTCGCAGGTGCGACCACGCAGAAGTGCAATGGACATCGCAGGTGCGCAAGGTCCGTAGAAGCGGATGGCATTTCCGCAGGCGCGCACGCGCAGGTGCGGCCCTTTCATCGCAGGTGCGGAGGCAGAGGGGGCAAGTGATTTGCGCAGAAGCGCTCATTTTTCGCACAAGCATATGCGCATGTGCGAAAATGCCCGGGCAGTGTTTAAAACCGAATGGCTTTGTGATTTTTGTCATTTTGGACTTTTCAAACTCGGTTTAGGGGGATTTTTGAGAGCATTTTCGAGAGATTTCTTGAGGTAAGTCCCTTGTGCTTATTTTTTATCAATATCTTGTTTCCCCATTTATTTTTCCACCTAGTTAGTGTGTATTTAAGGTGGAATTTGCGATTTTGAGTCTAGGCATTTGGAAAGTTCGATTTGTGGATTTGAAGGACCATTTGGTGTCAGATTTTAGTAAATTTGATATGGTTAGACTCGTGAGTGAATGAGCTTTCGAATTTTGTGACTTTTACCCGATTCCGCGACGTGGGCTTGAGTTGACTTTTTAGGGCAGATTTCGGGATTTTTGTTAAAGTATTGATTTCATTAATTAGATGAGTCTATTATGGTTGTATTCATGATATGCAATTGTGTTTGGCTAGATTTAGGCCATTCGGAGTCGGATAATCGAGAAAAGGGCATTCTTACGGACTGATTGAGCTTGGTTCGAGGTAAGTATCTTGCCTAACCTTGTGTGAGGGATTTTTTCCTTAGGATTTTGAGTCTTCTATATTGATTGTAGTCCATATACGCGAGGTGACGAGTGCGTGCTCGGACTTATTTGTGAAAAGTTGGCCTTTTAAGATTCTTAGGTCCTTATATTCACCGAGTATGAAGTTGTTCTTGATATGATTAAGTTCCTATTTATCAGTTTCACCTCTACATGCTTTAATTAGAATTAATTGCTCTCAGGATTCACTCTTATTGCCTATTTGACTCTTATTTGACTTAACTAAAAATTTTACATCCTCTATTGTCATGCTATCTTTTCATAACTACTTATCTTTATTTGGAATTATTATTATCTCATCCTATAATTTGTTCAGTCTTAATTGAGATTATGATTATTTTTCTGCTGCTTATCCTTAATCGAATTGTTGAATATCCTTCGAAATTCCTCAAACTTAAAAGAAGTTTTATATATTCTATATCTTAGTCGACTTGTTTTATTTGGAATTATTTAACTCGTGTTAGATTCCCTGTTGTTGAAATGTATATTGTGGGATCGTTGCTACATATTAGTTTTCCTTTGTTGAGATGTTCTCTTTACGCCTAGCATTCGTTACTGTGGTTATTCCTTGTGAATTGGTTCTATCGTTTCTTTGTGATTTGAAGTTCTTGAGTTGATTTACTTGTCATACTTTGAATTATTTTCATTTTTGCTGTTGTACTTGTTGTGGTAAAGCACGAGGTTTCTGCTGTGCGGTTGCTATTATTGTGATGCATGAGGTTTCTGCCATGCGGTTTTTATTATTATGATGCACGAGGTTTCTGCCGTGCGTTTGTTGTTATGAGGTTGCATGAGGTTTCTGCCGTGCTATTGTTACTATTGATATTTGCACATGCGGCGTGACAAGGCGGGATATATATATATATATATATATATATATATATATATATATATATATATATATATATGGGTTGAGCATGTGGCGAGACAAGGTGGGAACATTGTTATGCACGTGTGGTGAGACAAGGCGGGCACTTACTTTATTACTACACACTTGGCGAGACAAGGTGGGATGTGTCAGGGATTGATTTGTGGCCTGGGGGCAGTCTTGTTGTTGATATTTATGTAGTGGTATACGTACCTGTGTGAGCTTTATCTTGTGAAAGCTGTGAGAAAATATTCTAAGTGATGTCTGTTATTTTTCCCTTATGCTTATTTGCTGATATGGACTATGGTAGGACACTTGCACAAGCATACACGTAGTTAAACACTCTTATCGGATAAGAGGTATTCTTAATATTGTTGAGCATAGATGCTCACCTTTGTTTACTTGCCTTCTATGTGAGAATGACTCTATTGTCACGTGAGTCGTCAGTGCAGTTATGAGGTGTTATGAAGGCACATGATGCCAAGTGTTAGGGTTCGGGTATTGAGACCCATGAGTTGTGATTTGTCCGAGGTTCGGTACCTCGTGGAGTTGTTGACTAAAATCTGATATAAAAGCGGTTGTAGTTGCTGAGTTATTACTTGTCCTTGCTGTATTTGTGATTACGGATTTAGGTTGTGTTCCATTCACTTTGTCTATGTCATTTTCATGATATTCCGCTGACACTTGTTGTTTCCTTCCTTATTGCCATTACTGTATTATGAGCCATGTTGCATAGTCTTTATGTAGACATTATACTTCTGTTATTCATATACTTATATCTGTTCAGTTTGTTAGACCAGTGGGTGTCTTGACTGTTTCTCGTCACTACTCCACCGAGGTTAGTCTTGATACTTACTGGGCACCGCTGTGGTGTGCTCATTCTACACTTCTGCACATTTTTGTGCAGATCCAGGTACTTGTTCATTAGCTAGCTATGTGGACTGTTGCTGTGGAGACTCAAGATAAACCTGTTGCTGCATTCGCAGGCTTTGGAGTCACCTTCAAGTTTTCATTTTGCACTGTTTATTCCTATTTCTGGACAGTTGTATTTAGAGGGTTTCTAGCAAACACTCTGTAGAGCTTATGACTTGTACTACCAGTTTTGGGTATTGTAAGAGATTTCTATTTAAATTGTTAGATGTTATTTAAATAATGTTGTTGTTTCAATTAATGTTAGGCTTACCTGGTCCCTAAGACTAGGTGCCAACACGATACCAAACGGAGGGAAAATTGGGTCGTGACATGCACCATGTGTGTATAAACAGGAAACTACAGGGCATTTAGGGACCGATTTCCCTTCCATCTTGATATTAGATAGTGCAATAGAGCAGAGTTGTAGGGAATAAAGCCCTTGACCTTTGACTTGTTTTATATATACAACGGTGCCTATGACCAAGAAAGCTACAACTAGTCAGAAGCATAAAACAGTAGAAGATGAGGGCATGAGTAGAGCACCAGTGTCTAGTGAGGACCAGAGTGAGGCCCCGAGGGGAAGTGTGACACCCTCGCATAGTTCTCCAATTTCGCCAGCATCCGAGGAGTTGAGGAGGAACCCAGTACTTCCACCTATTGCCCATGATGAGGATATGGGTATGCTGAGTGTAGTACGATTGTTGACTAGATTGGTAGCTGCTCAGACTCAGCGCCAGGTAGGTACAAGTGTTGGTTACATTGACAGGGTTATTAGCGCGAGGGTTCGAGACTTCATCAACTTGGACACTCCAGTGTTTACCGAATCCAACAAGGATGAGGACCTGCAAAACTTTATTGATAAGATGCAGAAGACTTTGAGGATAATGCAAGAATCAGACACTGAATCAGTATAGTTGGCCTTTTATCGATTGCGGGATGTTGCGGTTCAGTGGTATGAAATTTAGGAATTGTCTAGAGGGACAAATGCACCTCCAGCGGTATGGGAAGAGTTCTCAGGGGCTTTCCTGCGTCATTACTTGCCGACAGAGATTCGTCAGGCAAGGGTAGACATGATTTTGCCTCTTAAATAAGGGAATATGAGTGTGTGGGAGTATAGTCTCTAGTTTGATTCCTTGGCAAGATATGCCCCCTCGATTGTGGCTGAGATGAGTGACCGAGTGCATTGGTTTGTGGTAGGACTTGGGCCGCACCTGATTAATGAGTATTCCACGGCTGCTCTGCTCGATAGTATGGATATTTCCCGCATCCATGCTTATGCTCAAAATTTGGATGATCGTAAACGATAGCAATACGAGGATCATGATGAGGCTTAGCGTAAGAAGCCTAGGTCTACTAGACAACTTGAGGATTTTTGGGGCGATCCTATGCCACCATATTCTGTTGATAGTGTTCGACAGTTGCAAAGGCCGCATTATGAGGGATCTATTTATTCTGAATTAGGTTAGGGCTCGAGAACTTTGGGTTTTCAGAATCGGAGGGATTCAATGCCGATGAGGGCGCCTCCTCCGTGGTGCAGTCAATGTGGTAGAGCTCATTCTAGACAATGTCGTCAGGGATCTAATGTATGCTATACCTGTGGAGGCCTTAGTCATTACATGAGGGATTGTCCTATGAAGGACAGAGGCGGGGTGTTTTAGCCCACCAGATCTATAACAGTGTCCTCCTCTTAAGTACGCCCTCTAGAGCAAGGCCCTCACGCATCAGCTGGTAAAAGTAGAGGAAGGGGTGGGGCATCTAGCTTCGGCGGTAATCAGAACCGCATGTATGCTTTGGCAGGTCATCAGGACCCAGAGTCTACACCGGATGAGGTGTCAGGTATTGTGACTAGGGGTAATATTCGATCTTATTAATGCAAATTGCCCAGTTAATATGATTAATATAATAGTGAGTTGGCATTATGTCTGAAGGGTAGAGGAAAACCAAGGCTAGCTTGAAAGCAAAGTAAGAACCCGAGGAAAGAGGACTAAGGGAGGAGAGGGGAGTGACCTAGGATATTAAGAAGTTAGAACTCTGATAGCTTTAATGCCCAAGGGAGGAAACCACAGATAGTACGCAAGATTTTGGGAAAGTTAGTATAACGGAATAGAAAGATATGAACCCGGTTACTAAGATTACAACTAGTAGGTGCCAGTGCCTAGAAGATAGATTAACATACTCATAGGTGACGAATGGATTAGGAAGTTATTTTAAGGAGGGACAATGTCCTAACCCCGTGAGAGCCTGATATTTGTTTCATTGGAGTATAGCCCGGGGAGGTAGATACATTTATAATTGATGAGTATGTCATGTATATCTTGCATGTTTAAATATTCGAGGACGAATATTCCTGGGGGAGGGGAGGGGGGAGGATGTAACACCTCGTACTTTAGTGTTTGGATACATCGTAGTAAAACCATGTTAGTTGGAAGAGATTAAGGTCGTACATGAAGCTATAGATGTAAGACCCCGTAAGTTTATTGAATTTCAAAAACGTTATTTATTGCCTTGATATGGTGCTTTCTCTTAAGAGAAACATTCTTTTGTAAATGTTGGATAAATATGATTATCAAAAATTATTAGTATATTTGATAAGTTTTAGTTAAACACATTATATGAGGAAACTTTTAAAGATTATTTTATGTATTATAAGAAAAGAAATTACTTTCTCATAAGAAAACTTATATTTTTATCCATTTTAGAATTAATAGTACAAAAAAATTTGTGCTCTTGATATTAGGTTGACAAAAACTGGATTTGATAAAATTACATAGGTGTCAAAAAGTAGTCATGCATTATTTTATTAATGAGTCAAAGTTATTAATGTAGTGTGCAATGTAGAGTATAATATTTTATGTTATTTAATATTTTATTAAACACCTCGTACCTTAGTGTTTGGATACATCGTAGTAAAACCATGTTAGTTGGAAGAGATTAAGGTCGTACATGAAGCTATAGATATAAGACCCCGTAAGTTTATTGAATTTCAAAAATATTATTTATTGCCTTGATATGGTACTTTCTCTTAAGAGAAACATTCTTTTGTAAATGTTGGATAAATATGATTATCAAAACTTATTAGTATATTTGATAAGTTTTAGTTAAACACATGATATGAGGAAACTTTTAAAGATTATTTTATGTATTATAAGAAAAGAAATTACTTTCTCATAAGAAAAGTTAAATTTTTATCCATTTTAGAATTAATAGTACAAAAAAATTTGTGCTCTTGATATTAGGTTGACAAAAACTAGATTTGATAAAATTACATAGGTGTCAATAAGTAGTCATGCATTATTTTATTAATGAGTCAAAGTTATTAATGTAGTGTGCAATGTAGAGTATAATATTTTATGTTATTTATACCACACACTTACATATATTCCATTACCTCTACATGAAGTAATGTGATATGTATAACTTTGTTGCAGTAGACACGTGCCCAACTTTCTTAAAAAGTTGCATCTTTATCTAACTAGTCATTTTTTACCGCAAAAGACAACTAATGTTGCATCATATCCTTTCCTTACCTTCTTTATAAATCAATAAGTAGAAATTTACATTTCCTCTTCTTTTCAATTTAACGAAGTACAAACAAAAGTCTTGTTCCTTCTTTCTATTTTAATGAAGAAGAACAATAGTCTTAGTCGGAGGCTCCTTTTATCAAATTATCTCAATTGAAGTAAGGTGTAGGGAAGATTTAAAGAAGGCAATCTTCTATGAGCTCGTATAAGTAATTAAGGTATGTTAAGGCTAATCCTTCATTCTTTTGGCATGATCCAAGTAATAAAACGTAAATATAATATTATTCTATAAGTGATTCTACTCTTTGTAGTTAAGGATCTCTACGTTATTCATTCTTGTAAAATTATACTCAAAGCATGTCTAAGTATGTTTCTAAGTCCCTATTGAGGCATACGATATAGATGCTAATGTTCAGAATATAATGTTATATGCATCTTTATTTACCACCGAGCTACGGCCGGTTGGCAGCCATGCATTTATCGCCGAGCTACGAATGGTCGGGCAGTCATGCTTTTACCACCGAGCTATGGCCGGTTGGGTAGTTACGCATTTACCACCGAGCTACGGCCGGTCGGGCAGTCATGCATTTACCACTGCGCTACGGCTGGTCGGGCAGTTACCACTGATCAATTGGGTAGTTAACATCACGATAATGATGTATTCAGAACTTTGGTATTGTAGCTATATATATGTATATACGAGATTGAACTTATTATGCATGTTATGGCCCTTAGCGGTGAGTCAGATGTTGCAGGTTGATTCTTATCCCTCTTAGTAATAGTGTATTATTTTTATGTTTCATTCTTGCCTTACATACTCGGTACATTCTTCGTACTGACGTCCCTTTGTCTGGGGGCGCTTTGCTTCATGCCACGCATGTGTAGGTCGACGAGGCGAGGACCCTCCACTGTAAGCTATCTCCAGATATCAACTTTTGGTTGATGGGCTCCACTTCTTCCTAGAGTATTGGCGAGTCAGAGTCCTGTATATGTTATTTTGTTTTATGAGGATGTCGGGAGCCCTGTCCCGACTTAATTATTATGGTCATGTTTTCTTAGAGGTTTTGCAGACAACATCCGGTGTATAGTTTTGGGTATGACATGTCAATGACCTTATCGGCCACTATGTATCTATATAGATCTTTTTTAATTAGTTATGCGAGTTAAGTTCTAATATTATGGCTTATATATATGGATGTGGCCTGTAATGGCCCGTGACAAGTATGATAGTAAACAAGGATAAGGTACGTGGCGCTCGGTTGAGTAGGCCCTGGGTTCCAGTCGTGGCCCTCTGATTTGGGTCATGACAAACTTGGTATCAGAGCGGATCTGTCCTATGGTTGTCTGCAAGTCGTGTCTAGTAGAGTCTTGTTTATAATTGTGTTGTGCAATGTAACGACCAGGCCGGTCATTTTTAGAATAATCCCGTCCAACGGCATAAGAATTTGAGCAGCTTCGTATTATATGTATTGACTTGCGTGCGTGGTTGGTTTCAGTTACCGGATGATTCGGAGTGATTTGGGACACTTAGTCCATAAAATGGAAGCTTAAGTGTTAGGATTTTTACCGTAGTCGGAACTGTATGAAGACGACTCCGGAATGGAGTTCCGTTGGTTCCGTTAGCTCTGTTAGGTGATTTTAGACTTAGGGGCGTGTCCGAATTGTGTTTTGGAGGTCCGTAACTTATTTATGCTTGAATTGGCGAAAGTCAAATTTTTAGTGTTTTGGACCGGTAGTGGGATTTTTGATATCAGGTTCGGAATCCAATTTCGGAAGTTGGAGTAGGTCCAAAATATTGAATATGACTTGTGTGCAAAATTTGGAGTCAATCGGACGTGGTTTGATAGGTTTCAGCATCGGTTGTGGAAATTTGAAGTTTCAAGTTCATTAAGTTTGAATTGGAGGGTGATTCATGATTTTAGCATTGTTTGATGTGGTTTGAGGGCTCGACTAAGTTTGTATGGTATTTTAGGATTGGTTGGTATGTTTGGTCGAGGTCCCTGGGGCCTCGGGTGAGTTTCAGATGGTTAACAGGTCAAATTCGGACTTAGAAAAAATCTGAAGTTTCTGCCTTCTGGTGCAATCGCACCTGCGAAACGCTCGCAGGTGCGACCACGCAGAAGCGCAATGGACATCGCAGGTGCGCAAGGTCCGTAGAAGCGGATGGCATTTCCGCAGGCGCGCACGCGCAGGTGCGGCCCTTTCATCGCAGGTGCGGAGGCAGAGGGGGCAAGTGATTTGCGCAGAAGCGCTCATTTTTCGCACAAGCATATACGCATGTGCGAAAATGCCCGGGCAGTGTTTAAAACCGAATGGCTTTGTGATTTTTGTCATTTTGGACTTTTCAAACTCGGTTTAGGGGGATTTTTGAGAGCATTTTCGAGAGATTTCTTGAGGTAAGTCCCTTGTGCTTATTTTTTATCAATATCTTGTTTCCCCATTTATTTTTCCACCTAGTTAGTGTGTATTTAAGGTGGAATTTGCGATTTTGAGTCTAGGCATTTGGAAAGTTCGATTTGTGGATTTGAAGGACCATTTGGTGTCAGATTTTAGTAAATTTGATATGGTTAGACTCGTGAGTGAATGAGCTTTCGAATTTTGTGACTTTTACCCGATTCCGCGACGTGGGCTTGAGTTGACTTTTTAGGGCAGATTTCGGGATTTTTGTTAAAGTATTGATTTCATTAATTAGATGAGTCTATTATGGTTGTATTCATGATATGCAATTGTGTTTGGCTAGATTTATGCCATTCGGAGTCGGATAATCGAGAAAAGGGCATTCTTACGGACTGATTGAGCTTGGTTCGAGGTAAGTATCTTGCCTAACCTTGTGTGGGGGATTTTTCCCGTAGGATTTTGAGTCTTCTATATTGATTGTAGTCCATATACGCGAGGTGACGAGTGCGTGCTCGGACTTATTTGTGAAAAGTGGGCCTTTTAGGATTCTTAGGTCCTTATATTCACCGAGTATGAAGTTGTTCTTGATATGATTAAGTTCCTATTTATTAGTTTCACCTCTACATGCTTTAATTAGAATTAATTGCTCTCAGGATTCACTCTTATTGCCTATTTGACTCTTATTTGACTTAACTAAAAATTTTACATCCTCTATTGTCATGCTATCTTTTCATAACTGCTTATCTTTATTTGGAATTATTATTATATCATCCTATAATTTGTTTAGTCTTAATTGAGATTATGATTATCTTTCCGCTGCTTATCCTTAATCGAATTGTTGTATATCCTTCGAAATTCCTCAAACTTAAAAGAAGTTTTATATATCCTATATCTTAGTTATATGGGTTGCGCATGTGGCGAGACAAGGTAGGAACATTGTTATGCACGTGTGGCGAGACAAGGCGAGCACTTACTTTATTACTACACACGTGGCAAGATAAGGTGGGATGTGTCAGGGATTGATTTGTGGTCTTGGGGCAGTCTTGTTGTTGATATTTATGTAGTGGTATACGTACCTGTGTGAGCTTTATCTTGTGAAAGCTATGAGAAAATATTCTAAGTGATGTCCGTTCTTTTTCCCTTATGCTTATTTGCTGATATGGACTATGGTAGGACACTTGCACAAGCATACACGTAGTTAAGCACTCTTATCGGATAAGAGGTATTCTTGATATTGTTGAGCATAGATGCTCACCTTTTTTTACTTGCCTTCTATGTGAGAATGACTTTATTGGCATGTGAGTCGTCAGTGCTGTTATGAGGTGTTATGAGGGCACATGATGCCAAGTGTTCGGGTTCGGGTATTGAGACCCATGAGTTGTGATTTGTCCGAGGTTCGGTACCTCGTGGAGTTGTTGACTAAAATCTGATGTAAAAGCGGTTGTAGTTGCTGAGTTATTACTTGTCCTTGCTGTATTTGTGATTACGGATTTAGGTTGTGTTCCATTCACTTTGTCTATGTCATTTTCATGATATTCCGCTGACACTTGTTGTTTCCTTCCTTATTGCCATTACTGTATTGTGAGCCATGTTGCATAGTCTTTATGTAGACATTATACTTCTGTTATTCATATACTTATATCTGTTCAGTTTATTAGACCAGTGGGTGTCTTGACTGTTCCTCGTCACTACTCCACCGAGGTTAGTCTTGATACTTACTGGGCACCGCTGTGGTGTGCTCATTCTACACTTCTGCACATTTTTGTGCAGATCCAGGTACTTGTTCGTTAGCTAGCTGTGTGGACTATTGCTGTGGAGACTCAAGATAAACCTGCTGCTGCGTTCGCAGACTTTGGAGTCACCTTCAAGTTTTTATTTTGCACTATTTATTCCTATTTCTGGACAGTTGTATTTAGAGGGTTTCTAGCAAACACTCTGTAGAGCTTATGACTTGTACTACCAGTTTTGGGGAATGTAAAAGATTTCTATTTAAATTGTTAGATGTTATAAAAATAATGTTGTTGTTTCAATTAATGTTAGGCTTACCTGGTCCCTAAGACTAGGTGCCATAACGATACCAAACGGAGGGAAAATTGGGTCGTGACATGCACCATGTTGTATAAACAGGAAACTATAGGGCATTTAGGGACCGATTTCCCTTCCATCTTGATATTAGATAGTGCAATAGAGCAGAGTTGTAGGGAATAAAGCCCTTTACCTTTGACTTGTTTTATATATACAACGGTGCCTGTGACCAAGAAAGCTACAACTAGTCAGAAGCATAAAATAGTAGAAGATGAGGGCATGAGTAGAGCACCAGTGTCTAGTGAGGACCAGAGTGAGGCCCCGAGGGGAAGTGTGACACCCTCGCATAGTTCTCCAATTTCGCCAGCATCCGAGGAGTTGAGGAGGAACCTAGTACCTCCACTTATTGAACATGATGAGGATATGGGTATGCAGAGTGCAGTAGAATTATTGACTAGATTGGTAGCCGCTTAGACTCAGCGCCAGGCAGGTACAAGTATTGGTTACATTGACAGGGTTATTAGCGCGAGGGTTCGAGACTTCATCAACTTGGACCCTCCATTGTTTACCGAATCCAACAAGGATGAGGACCTGCAAAACTTTATTGATAAGATGCAGAAGACTTTGAGGATAATGCATGCATCAGACACTGAATCAGTAGAGTTGGCCTTTTATCGATTGCGGGATGTTGCGGTTCAATGGTATGAAACTTAGGAATTGTCTAGAGGGACAAATGCACCTCCAACGGTATGGGAAGAATTCTCAGGGGCTTTCCTGCGTCATTACTTGCCGACAGAGATTCGTTATTCAAGGGTAGACAGGATTTTGCCTCTTAAACAAGGGAATATGAGTGTGTGGGAGTATAGTCTCTAGTTTGATTCCTTGGCAAGGTATGCCCCCTCGATTGTGGCTGAGATGAGTGACCGAGTGCATTGGTTTGTGGTAGGACTTGGGCCGCACCTGAATTCCACGGCTGCTCTGCTCGATAGTATGGATATTTCCCGCATCCATGCTTATGCTCAGAATTTGGATGATCGTAAATGACAGCAATACGAGGATCATGATGAGGCTTAGCGTAAGAGGGCTAGGTCTACTAGACAACTTGAGGATTTTTGGGGCGATCCTATGCCACCATATTCTGTTGATAGTGTCCGACAGTTGCAAAGGCCTCATTTTGAGGGATCTATTTATTCTGAATCAGGTTAGGGCTCGAGAACTTTGGGTTTTCAGAATCGGAGGGATTCAACGCGGATGAGGGCGCCTCCTCCGTGGTGCAGTCAATGTGGTAGAGCTCATTCTGGACAATGTCATCAGGGATCTAATGTATGCTATACCTGTGGAGACCCTAGTCATTACATGAGGGATTGTCATATGAAGGACAGAGGCGGGGTGTTTTAGCCCACCGGATCTATAACAGTGTCCTTCTCTTAAGTACGCCCTCTAGAGCAAGGCCCTCATGCATCAGCTGGTAAAAGTAGAGGAAGGGGTGGGGCATCTAGTTCCGGCAGTAATCAGAACCGCATGTATGCTTTGGCAGGTCATCAGGACCCAAGGTCTACACCGGATGAGGTGTCAGGTACTGTGACTAGGGGTAATGTTCGATCTTATTAATGCAAATTTCCCAGTTAATATGATTAATATAAGAGTGAGTTGGCATTATGTCTGAAGGGCAAAGGGAAACCAAGGCTAGCTTGAAAGCAAAGTAAGAACCCGAGGATAGAGGACTAAGGGAGGAGAGGGGAGTGACCTAGGATATTAAGAAGTTAGAACTCTGATAGCTCTAATGACCAAGGGAGGAAACCACAGATAGTACGCAATATTTTAGGAAAGTTAGTATAACGGAATAGAAAGGTATGAACCCGGTTACTAAGATTACAACTAGTAGGTGCCAGTGCCTAGAAGATAGATTAACATACTCGTAGGTGATGAATGGATTAGGAAGTAGTTTTAAGGAGGTACGATGTCCTAACCCCGTGATAGCCCGATATTTGTTTCATTGGAGTATAGCCCGGGGAGGTAGATACATTTATAATTGATGAGTATGTCATGTACATCTTGCATGTTTAAACATTCGAGGACGAATATTCCTGGGGGGGAGGGGGGAGGATGTAACACCTCGTACCTTAGTATTTGGATACATCGTAGTAAAACCATATTAGTTGGAAGAGATTAAGGTCGTACATGAAGCTATAGATGTAAGACCCCGTAAGTTTATTGAATTTCAAAAATATTATTTATTGCCTTGATATGGTACTTTCTCTTAAGAGAAACATTCTTTTGTAAATGTTGGATAAATATGATTATCAAAACTTATTAGTATATTTGATAAGTTTTAGTTAAACACATGATATGAGGAAACTTTTAAAGATTATTTTATGTATTATAAGAAAAGAAATTACTTTCTCATAAGAAAAGTTATATTTTTATCCATTTTAGAATTAATAGTACAAAAATATTTGTGCTCTTGATATTAGGTTGACAAAAACTAGATTTGATAAAATTACATAGGTGTCAATAAGTAGACATGCATTATTTTATTAATGAGTCAAAGTTATTAATGTAGTGTGCAATGTAGAGTATAATATTTTATGTTATTTAATATTTTATTAAACACCTCGTACCTTAGTGTTTGGATACATCGTAGTAAAACCATGTTAGTTGAAAGAGATTAAGGTCGTACATGAAGCTATAGATGTAAGACTCCGTAAGTTTATTGAATTTCAAAAACATTATTTATTGCCTTGATATGGTACTTTCTCTTAAGAAAAATATTCTTTTGTAAATGTTGGATAAATATGATTATCAAAACTTATTAGTATATTTAATAAGTTTTAGTTAAACACATGATATGAGGAAACTTTTAAAGATTATTTTATGTATTATAAGAAAAGAAATTACTTTCTCATAAAAAAAGTTATATTTTTATCCATTTTAGAATTAATAGTACAAAAAAAATTGTGCTCTTGATATTAGGTTGACAAAAACTAGATTTGATAAAATTACATAGGTGTCAATAAGTAGTCATGCATTATTTTATTAATGAGTCAAAGTTATTACTGTAGTGTGCAATGTAGAGTATAATATTTTATGTTATTTATACCACACACTTACATATATTCCATCACCTCTACATGAAATAATGTGATATGTATAACTTTGTTGCAGTAGACACGTGCCCAACTTTCTTAAAAAGTTACATTTTTATCTAACTAGTCATTTTCCACCGCAAAAGACAACTAATGTTGCATCATATCCTTTCCTTACCTTCTTTATAAATCAATAAGTAGAAATTTACATTTCCTCTTCTTTTCAATTTAACGAAGTACAAACAAAAGTCTTGTTCCTTCTTTCTATTTTAATGAAGAAGAACAATAGTCTTAGTCGGAGGCTCCTTTTATCAAATTATCTCAATTGAAGTAAGGTGTAGGGAAGATTTAAAGAAGGCAATCTTCTATGAGCTCGTATAAGTAATTAAGGTATGTTAAGGCTAATCCTTTCTTCTTTTGGCATGATCCAAGTAATAAAACGTAAATGTAATGTTATTCTATTAGTGATTCTACTCTTTGTACTTAAGGATGTCTACGTTATTCATTCCTATAAAATATTACTCAAAGCATGTCTAAGTATGTTTGTAAGTCCCTATTAAGGCATACGATATAAATATTAATATTCAGAATATAATGTTATATGCATCTTCATTTACCACCGAGGTACGATCGGTTGGGTAGTCATGCATTTACCACCGAGCTATGGCCGATCGGGAAATCATGCATTTACCACCAAGCTACGGCCGGTTGTGCAGTTACGCATTTACCACCGAGCTACGGACGGTCGGACAGTCATGCATTTACCACCGCGCTACAACTGGTCGGACAGTTACCACTGATCAGTTGGGCAGTTAACATCATGATAATGATGTATTCAGAACTTTGGTATTGTAGCTATATATATGTATATACGAGATTGAACTTATTATGCATGTTATGGCCCTTAGCGGCGGGTCAGATGTTGCAGGTTGATTCTTATCCCTCTTAGTAATAGTGTCTTATTGTTATGTTTTATTCCTGCCTTACATACTCGGTACATTCTTTGTACTGACGTCCATTTGTCTGGAGGCGCTGTGCTTCATGCCACATAGGTGTAGGTAGACGAGGCGAGGACCTTTCACTGTAGGCTGTCTCCAGATATCATCTTTTGGTTGGTGAGCTCCACTTCTTCTTGGAGTATTGCCGAGTCAGGGTTCTGTATATGTTATTTTGTTTTATGAGGATGTCAGGAGCCCTATCCCGACTTATATATTATGGTCATGTTTTCTTAGAGGTTTTGCAGACAGTATCCTGTGTAAATATTTGGGCATGACATGTCAATGGCCTTGTCGGCCCCTATGTATCTATATAAATCTTTTTGAATTAGTTATGCGAGTTAAGTTCTAATATTGTTGCTTATATATATATATATATATATATATATGGAGCCTGTAATGGCCCGTGACAAGTATGATAGTAAACAAGGATAAGAAACGTGGCGCTCAGTTGTGTAGGCCCTGGGTGCCAGTAGTGGCCCTCCGGTTTGGGTCGTGACAATCTGCATGCTGTCAAAGCAAGGGGAAAAATATAAAAATAAAGGGTGTGTTTGGTACGAAGGAAAATGAGTAGTTTAATCACTTATTTTCTCATATTTGGTTGGTGCGGGAAAAACTTATTTTGAGAAATGTTTTTTAGTATTTAGTTAGAGAGTAGAAAATATTTTTTAGGAAAATAATTTTTTATGCTACTCTCCTCACTCCCCATCCCTCAAGTCCCCATGTTTCATGTGCTTCCTCTCCCCCCTCCAAATACCCAACGTTTTTAAGATTCTATTTTCTTCAAGAATTTAATTATTCTTTTAAATATTTACACAAACCCAAAAGAACTAATGTGCTGCTTTAACTTTTTATGCAAAAATAACGTTGAAATTTGTGCTCCATAACTAAAAATAAAATACTCTTTTTTTGGTTGAAAAAGAAAGTACTCTTTCTACAATATGAAAATAAAGTACTTATTTTGTTGAAATGAAAGAAAATACTTTTTCTACATCATGAAAAGAAAATACTGATTTTTTTGAAATGAAAGAAAATACTTTTTCTACTATTTTTGTTGAAATAAAAGAAAATACTTTTTACTGCATTATTTTGTTGAAATAAAAAATAATACTTTTTTTCAACATCATTTTATTGAAATGAAAGAAAATACTTTTTCTACATCATGAAGAGAAAGTAATTTATGTTAAAATAAAAAAAAATACTTTTTTATATCATAAAAAAAAAAAACCCATTTGTTGAAATGAAAAAAAAGTACCATATCCATAACATGAAAAAAGTACTATTAATAATATTTCTATTTAGGGTGGGGGGTGTAACTGTAACGGTGGGGTGGGTAGGTGGGGGTGTGGGAGTAGGTTGGTCAGGGTTGGTGGGGATGGAAATAGGATGGGGAATGTTGGAAAAGAGTTTTAGAAAAAAAATTTCCTTTCTCTTGATAGGGAAAATATTTTCTTCCAATTGGAAGAAAATAAGTTCATGAGAAAAATATTTTCCAAAATATTTAAGCCAACCAAACATGAAAAAATTGGAAAATATTTTTCCTAAAAATATTTTCTACACACCCAAAGTTTAGAAAGTAATTTCCGGAAAATATTTGAAAGAAAAATGAAATATGATCAAGTAAAAATTAACCATCTGTAATGACCCGGCCGGTCATTTTGAGTATTATTGTAACGACCCGACCGGTCGTTTTGAGCTCTAGTGCGTCGTTCGGCGGTTTGAGGCCATGAGCAGCTTCACTTCAGGTATTATGACTTGTACGCATGGTTGGAATTGAAATTCGGAGAGTTCAGAGTTGATTTGGAAAGAGAATTCTCATTTTGGAGGCTTTGAGTTAGAAGAATCTGACTAAGGGTTGATTTTGAGTAAACGATCTCGGAATCGAGATTTGAAGGTTCCAACAGGTTCGTATGATGATTTCGGACTTGGGCGTATGTCTGGATTGAGTTTTGGATGACCCGGGAGCATTTCGGCGCCTATTGTGGAAGTTAGCATTTGGAAGAATTTCATAAATTTGGGTTGAAGTGCATTTCAATATTTTCGATATCCGTTTGGGTTTTCAAGCCTAGGAATGGCTCCATATGGTGATTCTGGTATTGGGAGTGCGTCGAGAAGTGGATTCGGAGGTCCGTAGGTCATTTTGGAGTCATTTGGCTGAAGTAGAAATTTGAAGGTTAGAAGTTTGAGCGGAAGTGGACCTTTCGATATCAGGGTCGGATTCCGATTCTGAAAGTTGGAGTAGGTCCATAATGTCAAATACGAAATTTGTACAAAATGTGATATCAATCGAACGTGATATGTTTCGGCATCGAACGAGGAAGATTGAAGTTTTAAAGTTCTTAAACCTTGAATTGGAGTGCGATTCATGGTTTTAGAGTTGTTTGATGTGATTTGAAGGCACGACTAAGTTCGTGATGTGTTTTGGGATGTGTTGGTATAATTGGTCGAGATCTCAGGTGGATTTCGGATAGTTAAAGGATTGGAATTTGGACTTGGGCAATGGCTGAAGCATCAGATTTGCTGGTGTCTGGTTTCCTTCTACGCGTTCGCGAAGGAATTCCCGCGTTCGCGTAGAGGAAGTTGAGGGCTGCTGGGATTTACCCTTCGCGTTCGCGAAGGGATACTATGGGGCATGGGAGGTTGTGCTTCGCGTTCGCGTAAAAAGGATCGTGTTTGCGAAGGTCTGCCCCGGTGTGCTTCGCGTTCGCGGGAGGAACCTCGCGTTCGCATAAGAGAAATATTAGGGCAGTGACTCGTGTGCTTCGCGAACGCGAGGAAGGTTCCGCGATCGCGAAGAAGAAGGGCAGCATTTGGGCAGATTGTTTTAAACGGGAGTTTGGCCCTTTTCATTTCATTTTCCTCCATGGGAGCCGACCTAGGAGTGATTTTGGAGCTCCATCTTCATCATCTATGTCAAGTTAAGTGATTCCCACCTATTGCAAGTTAAATACTTGGATTATATCTAGAATTTTACATGGAAAATCATGAGAAATTATTGAAAATTTGGGATTTTGAAGAAAAACCTAGAACTAGGTATTTTTGGATTTTGACCACGAAATTAGACATAGAATTGGGAATAAATTATATATTTGAGTTCATAATTTTATGGGTAATGTTTATGTTTGAAAAGTTTCGGAATCCGGGCACGTGGGCCCGATGGTGATTTTCATCGACTTTTAGAACGCAATTGGAATTTGTTATAAATTGAATTATAAGGAGTATTAGAATATATATTCATGGATTTGCATATTTATTTACTAGTTTTGGAGCATTGAGCATCGGTTCGAGTTATTGGAAAGGCTTGGGAGTCGGAGAAGGAATTTCAGAGTGAGGTAAGTCTCCTTTCTAACCTTGTAAGAGGGAAGTCACCCCATAGGTGAAATAAATCAATATGTATTCCTATTTGTGGGGGCTACGTACGCACGAGGTGACGAGAGTCCGCGCGTAGCTACTATTATGGTTAAGGTCGGGTAGTCTAAGACCCAAAAGCATGCTCTACTTGTAATATTTGCAACCTTGTTGTCAATTTAAAATGCTTAAATCATATCGAACTTGGTAAATAAATTTTTCTAAAAAGCTAAACATCATAAATTGAATGTTAAAAGAGTAATTGCCATTTCCTTGGATAATTCTCCCTTGATGAATTCTCGATTGACTGTTTGAATGTGATTATCTTTGGGGAACGGGCCGAACGCCTCGGCAGATTAAATAGATGCATCTATGGTTCGCGCCATTCGATCATCTGGCAGTGCACGGTTTAAATATTTGTTGGATCAGGCCGTACGACCTCGGCATGATTTGCGCATGACTTACTTGATTGTTTGGAATTATTGATAATTGATATGCCTCATTGGCCAGAGATATAAATTGTTAAAAGATGAAAATAAATTTGAAAATCCCCTATTAACAAGAGAATTATGTACCTACCTCATGTTATTGTGTTTACCGTTGCCTCATAAAATCCATAATTTATCATATCATTGGTATATTAATTATAGCACATAGTAAGTGTCCGAGTCAACCTCTCGTCACTACTTCTTCGAGGTTAGGCGGGATACATACTGGGTACACGTTGATTTACGTACTCATGCTACACTTGCTGCATATGTTTGTAAAGGTACACATATGTTTAGCGACCTTGTGGGCGTAGAGGTGCGATTATGGCGGGGATTTAGGTGAGCTGTATTATATACGACGCTCCGCAACCAACAGAGTCTCCTCCAGAGTACTTACATTTTTCCTATCCAATTTGTAATCTGGACAGTTGTTGTATTTTATTTTACATTCCTATTTAATGCTCATGCACTTGTGACACCGGGTTTTGGGATGATTATGGGTTGCACTGTGTTGGAATTTTTAAAGATATTATTATGTATTTTGTAAACTCCATCTTCTACTATTTAATTGAGGAAAAAAAACTATGATTTCAAAAATATTAAAATTAGACCTGAATTAAGTATTTAGTGTTGTCTTGCCTAATAGCAGTGTCCGGCCCCATCACGACCCTTAATGGATTTTGGGTCGTGACAACATGGTATCAGAGCACTAGGTTCACTTAGGTCTCACGAGTCATGAGCGAGTCTAGTAGAGTCTTGCGGATCGGTACTGAGACGTCTGTACTTATCTTCGAGAGGCTACAGGGCTGTTAGGAGCACTTCCTTTCTTGATTCTCATCGTGCGATTTGATTCCTTTGAGGCTTATGCCTTCATTTCCTTCCCATTTAATCTTACTATCGATCGAGAATTGAGGAATTGTAATAGTACTACAGATGCGGTGCAGGATGTTTCTCCCTACGTAGGTTATTGGGCTATGGTCGTCACCTTGCTGATGGATACTCTGTCATTTCAGCTCGGTAGCTGTACTTCTAAGAGCTTTGAGGCTATGCACATGTTGGTATGATTCTCATGAGATGTTATCGCATAATATTGATATGATGGTAGGATGCTTGTCTTTGTGTCGGGACAGTGAATGACTTGAAAAGAGGTTTACTCAGTGTATTATTCAGAGATTAGGTATTTTATTTCTGACAGAGGAAAGGCAATCGGGCTATAAATGTTCAAGTTTGGGTTGATGGAGTAACGAGACTTGGTATTTTCGAGCGTGGTAGAATTTTCATCTATGATGTGGTGTCATTGTCCTGGTTGAATACGTTAAGTTCACCAGTGTTATGGTTTTCTTCAATTTGCCTGTGGGGCAGAGTAGCATGACATAGTACCAGAGAAGCGGCTATCAGAGATCGCAGTATGCGGTGGTTCAGGATTTGAATCCGTGTTCCGGGTGTTGATGGCTAGAGAAAGATGATCTTTGAAGGAGTTTAAAGTTGTTAACGATATAATGGTTCTAATGCTATAGAGATAGATAATGATTTAAGGCAACAACTAGATGATGAAGTATGAGGAAGGACATGTGGGATGTGTCTTGTGGTAGTTAAATTTCTAGAAGGCCAGGTGTAAAAAGCAGAAGTCGAGTAGTTTCTTAAAGGAGAGGGTTTGACCAAAGTGGGAGAGTGGCAGAGTAGCATATGAGTTCGGTGGCAGAATGACTACATGCATGAGAAACGTTCAATGTGATTTAGGATTCACGGTGGGCAATGGCCAGGTCTACGGAATATATTTGGAATACTGGCTATTATACGAGGGAGATTGGGAACGACAGAAAGGAGTTACTTGATATGAAGAAGGATACAACATGACCTTGGATTGGAACGTATTGTCACACTTTGTCCATGAGGAGTGAACGGATTTGACAGCCGGTGAATGAGCACGGGCTCAGGATGGGTTGCTGATTTCATAGTAATTGTACCTAGTGCAACGTCGTTGGATGATGTCGGCATGAAGTTTCCATAAGTGGGTCATTTCCTGTGAGCAGGTTAGCGGTTACGTGGTGTTGACGAATCTCCTACAAAGAATTTCTACTGACTATCCAGGAAGAGGTTGAATATGTGCTTGTGGCTAGTGATTCAGAGTATTTATGAAGTGTTTAACAGAAAGCTTTCGGGGAATTTGGCAGGTTGATTGTGCAGGATCAGGTCAACAATGAAGAAAGAATCTTGGTGGGTTCCAGAGTTATGTAATAGGTGACTTTAAGCTAAGTGGGAGAGTCCCACCGCCTACAGTTAGATTGTATGGTCATCCATTTGTGAGATTTTTGGTTATCGGCATATTGGTGGGTTATTACAACTAAAGAAAGAGAACATCAGTGGTAGTTCGGGCAAAGGATTTGAGGAATGTGGGCTATATTTGGCCTTATCGACTTGTGTTCAGGCTTGGGGAAGACTCAGAGCCTATGCTTCGTGTGGAAGTGGTGTATAAGAAAACAAATTCAGCCGGTTGCTTCTTTGAGGGGATGTTCATATACTAACAGGGCCTTGGAGTTTGATTATATTTGGGGATAAGTCAGAATGAGTGACTCTCAACAACGGTCCTAATGGATTCAAAGGTTAAAGTGGGGTTCCTAAGGTTTTCGAGTCCATAGTATGGTTGAATATCGAGCTTTTAAAGCGGATTATGATAAAGCTCTTAGAGTGTTCCGTGTTATCTTTGGTCTACAGGGTATCATGAGAGGAAGGGGAGCATGTAACTTTGGATTTATAGAAAAATCAACAGAATTGGTATATAAGTTGAAGACGCGATTATGCGCACAAGGAGGGTATGAAATGGTTCGTGGGTTTTGAGACAATGTGGTCTTGTGAAATAAGATCACTCAGGATGAGTGCGGATAGAGTTCGCCATGTTTTGAATGGAGTTATTATTATTCCTAAGGCAAGTCCAGGGTAAATTAGAAAGAGTCGGGTCGGTTAGCAATGGTTGAATCGGCATAATGATGGCAATGATCAGCTCCTTCAGTGTATTGGGTTATTCATGTGATTTGTGACTGTACGTGCGAGGTTTGACGGTCGCCGTAACTGATCTTATTTGGTGGCTTTCGAGTATTATGGCATGTTATGTGCAGATGGATCCCGGAAGGGTTATGGTGGTTTAGACCACTACTTGAGATTGGTATTTTCTACGGATATAAGGATTCAGTTGCGTGTTGAGATGGTTCTCTTGGAATGCGTTAAGTAAAATGTTTCTATGTGGTGAAGTGTTTACCCTATTAGTAGTTCGAAATTTAAGATGAAATTCTTGTACTTTTGTGCATTGGCATGACTAAGTGCAGTGATCAGCATGGGATTAGGAAGTTGAGGATCAGGGTTGCAGTTTGGTGTCGACAAGAATGTCAAGAGCTCGGATGAGCGGGAAAGGACTCAGATGGTTAGAGTAAGCTGGTATTGTCTTTGGCATCACCTGAGATCAGTGACTTATGTAAAAGGCTTTGCATACTGATTGGGGATTCTCGATTTGATTCACAACATTAGTGTGGCCGGTGGTATGGGCGTGCAGACTTATTACCGGGTGCGGAAAGTCGTGGGAGCGTGTCCGCGGGAAGATTGTAGAAGTGTGACATGTAGTCACTTGATTGATTGAAGATTTAAACCAAGTATGAAAAGGGTTGTAATATCGCTAATTTGAAAATTTATGCCTGGAGGGCGCTCGATTTATTTGGTTGTGCACTGTGGCAGTTTGTTCCGGTTATGATGAATGTTCTCGTGTGTTATGGGAAAAAGGGTTATTATGGATCCTTGAAAGGTTATTATCTTAGTACGGTGAATTGGCTTGAGGTCTGTGGATGGATTTAAATATGAATATGGGCTCTATATCAGGCCGGATGTGTTCATTTCAGCATAGCGCTCCTTATGGAGGAGTATTCGGATGTTGGATGTTATTTTGTCGTCGGCTATTTCATGTAATACTATATTGTGCCGTGTGAGTTGTGAAACGGCTTGATAAATCTCCTATATGTTGAGGTTCCGCGTAGCGATGGTGTTATGCGATCGGGAAGGCTCTCGAGATTCAGATCATATATCGCACCTTAGTTATGCTTGAGTTTTGTAGTGTATGGCACTGTCTGTCCTCCCAGGGATGGTATTATGCATTTAGCGTGCTTGTGGCCGATATTCGGGTATTTTGTAATAATGAGCATTCTAGCTCGGTAAGTATTTCCTCATAGATTTTATGTGTGGATCGGGTGGCACGCCGCCACGGGTATGTTGTTTGGATCGGGTTGCACGCCGTAACAGTGTGATGTTGAGTACAGTCCCTTATATTCTATTTTGAGTGTTTTGTATCCCATTTTCTGAGGAAGATTCATGACACCTTTTCGGTTATCTAATTAGTTACGCGAGTTGAGTAATCCTTTCTAGAGTTCATTTTCCTTAGGTATCACGTTCGGGTTTGTAGCTTATTGGCACATTGTGGCATCATATGCGACTTTTGGCAGTACTTGAGGTGGCTTATTGCCTGGGCAACTTATACTGGGTGAGACGAGATTTTTGGATCTGGGATCAATGCGATCGAATTATATGAAGCATATTAAAGAGCAAATACAATTATTCGGTTCATAATGGGGTGATAATTCTAGTCAAGAGGAGAGATTTAATGATTTGTTGACTCGGTAGTTGGTTATGAATTTCTACAAGTCTTTTCTGTCGTGGCAGTATTGCAAGAGTTGGAACCAGACTTATATATGTCATGAGGTGCATGGTGAGCATCAGATTCTGGGAATATTGGCTATTATGATCAGAGAATGTTATTATGGTCATGTGAATGTTGCGGTGCATGGTGTGAATTCAGCAAAGGTATGCAGTCATGTTCTGGTACATCGTATAGAGATTGATACGATGTTCGTATGATGGAAGTTGGCCTGGTAGAGAATTTCGTATGTTGGAATTGAGCTCTAAGGCCTATTTGGCTAAGTAAAAGGGAAAATCTTCAGATTAGCTCGAGCTAATATGCCCAACTGAGTTGTGATAGCACGGGTAGGTGCACGAGGTGTTTAGCAGTGATTTCAGACAACTCCAGAGCAGTTCTTAGCACGTTCGAGGATGAATGAATATTTAAGTGGAAGAGAATGTAACGACCCAACCGGTCGTTTTGAGCTCTAGCGCGTCGTTCGGCGGTTTGAGGCCGTGAGAGGCTTCACTTCAGGTATTATGACTTGTACGCGTGGTCGAATTGAAATTCGGAGAGTTCGGAGTTGATTTGGAAAGAGAATTCTCATTTCGGAGGATTTAAGTTAGAAGAATCTGACTAAGGGTTAATTTTGAGTAAACGACCTCGGAATCAGGATTTGAAGGTTCCAACAGGTTCGTATGATGATCTCGGACTTGGGCGTATATCCGAATTAAGTTTTGGATGACCCGGGAGCATTTCGGCACCTATTGTGGAAGTTAGCATTTGGAAGAATTTCATAAATTTGGGTTGAAGTGAATTTCAATGTTTTCGATGTCTATTTGGGATTTCGAGCCTGGGAATAGCTCTGTATGGTGATTCTTGTATTGGGTGCGCGTCTGAAAGTGGATTTGGAGGTCCGTAGGTCATTTTGGAGTCATTTGGCTGAAGTAGAAGTTTGAAGGTTTTGAGAAGTTTGACCAAAAGTGGACCTTTCGATATCGGGGTCAGATTCTGATTTCGGAAGTTGGAGTAGGTCCGTAATGTCAAATACAACTTGTGTGCAAAATTTGAGATCAATCGGACGTGATTTGATAGGTTTCGGCATCGAACGAGGAAGATTGAAGTTCTAAAGTTGATAAAGCTTGAATTGGAGTGAGATTCACGGTTTTAGTGTTGTTTGATGTGATTTGAAGTCTCGACTAAGTTCGTGAAGTGTTGTGGGACGTGTTGGTATAATTGGTTGAGATCCTGGGGGCTTCGGGTGAATTTCGGATAGTTAACGGATTGGAATTTGGACTTGGGCAATGGCTGAAGCATCAGATTTGCTGGTGTCTGGTTTCCTTCTACGCGTTCGCGAAGGAATTCCCGCATTCGCGTAGAGGAAGTTGAGGGCTGCTATGATTTACCCTTCACGTTCACGAAGGGTTACTGTGATGCATGGGAGGTTGTGCTTCGCGTTCGTGTAAAAAGGATCGTGTTCGCGAAGGTCTGGCCTGGTGTGCTTCGCGTTCGCGGGAGGAACCTCGTGTTCGCGTAAGAGAAATACTGAGGCAGTGACTCATGTGCTTCGCGAACGCGAGAAAGGTTCCGCGTTCACGAAGAAGAAGGGCAGCATCTGGGTAGATTGTTTTAAACGGGAGTTTGGCTCTTTTCATTTCATTTTCCTCCATGGGAGCCGACCTAGGAGCGATTTTGGAGATCCATCTTCATCATCTATGTCAAGGTAAGTGATTCCCACCTATTTCAAGTTAAATACTTGGATTATATCTAAAACTTTACCTGGAAAATCATGAGAAATTAGTGGAAATTTGGGATTTTGAAAAAAAAACCTAGAACTAGGTATTTTTGGATTTTGACCATGAAATTGGACGTGGAATTGGGAATAAATTATATATTTGAGTTCGTAATGTTATGGGTAATGTTTATGTTAGAAAAGTTTTAGAATCCGGGCACGTGGGCCCGAGGGTGACTTTCATCTACCTTTAGAAAGGAATTGGAATTTGTTATAAACTAGATTATAAGGAGTATTAGAGTATATATTCATGGATTTGCACATATATTTACTAGTTTTGGAGCATTGAGCATCAGTTTGAGGTATTGGAAAGGCTTGGGAGCCGGAGAAGGAACTTCGGAGCGAGGTAAGTCTCCTTTCTAACCTTGTAAGAGGGAATTTACCCCATGGGTGAAATAAATCAATATGTGCTCCTATTTGTGGGGGCTACATATGCACGAGGTGACGAGAGTCCGTGCGTAGCTACTATAAAGGTTAAGTCCGGGTAGTCTAAGACCCAAAAGCATGCTCTACTTGTAATATTTTCAACCTTGTTGTCAATTTAAAATGCTTAAATCATATCGAGCTTGGTAAATAAATTTTTCTAAAAAGCTAATCATCATTTCTTGACTGTTAAAAGAGCAATTTCCATTTCCTTGGATAATTCCCCCTTGATGAATTCTCGATTGACTGTTTGAATGTGATTATCTTTGTGGAACGGGCCGAACGCCTCGGCAGATTAAATAGATGCATCTATGATTCGCGCCATTCGACCATTTGGCAGTGCACAATTTAAATATTTGTTGGATTGGGCCGTACGACCTTGGCATGATTTGCGCATGACTTAATTGATTGTTTGAAATTATTGATAATTGATATGGCCTCATTGGCCGGAGATATAAATTATTAAAAGATGAAAATAAATTTGGAAATCCCCTATTAACAAAAGAATTATTTACCTGCCTCATGTTATTGTGTTTACCGTTGCCTCATAAAATTCATAATTTATCATATCATTGGTATATTAATTATAGCCCATAGTAAGTGTCCGAGTCGATCCCTCGTCACTACTTCTTCGAGGTTAGGCGGGATACTTACTGGGTACGCGTTGATTTATGTACTCATGCTATACTTGCTGCACATTTTGGTGTACAATATGTTTAGCGACCTTGTGGGCGCAGAGGCGCGATTATGGCGGGGAATTAGGTGAGCTGTATTCTATACGACGCTCCGCAACCAACAGAGTCTCCTTCAGAGTACTTACATTTTTCCTGTCCAATTTGTATTCCGAACAGCTGTTGTATTTTATTTTACATTCCTAGTTAATGCTCATGCACTTGTGACACCGGGTTTTGAGATGATTATGGGTTGCATTGTATTGGAATTTTAAAAGATATTATTCTGTATTTTGTAAACTCCATCTTCTACTATTTAATTGAGGAAAAATAACTATGATTTCAAAAATATTAAAATGAAACATGAATTAAGTATTTAGTGTTGTCTTGCCTGACAGCGGTGTCCGGCCCCATCACGACCTATAATGGATTTTGGGTCGTGACAACATGGTATCAGAGCACTAGGTTCACTTAGGTCTCACGAGTCATGAGCGAGTCTAGTAGAGTCTTGCGGATCGGTACAGAGACGTCTGTACTTATCTTCGAGAGGCTACAGGGCTGTTAGGAACACTTCCCTTCTTGATTCTCATCATGCGATTTGATTCCTTTGAGACTTATGCCTTCATTTCCTTTCCATTCAATCTAATGGGACGTGAAGCGCTTGCTATCGATCGAGAATTAAAGAATTATAATGGTACTACAGATGCGGTGCAGGATGTTTATCCCTACGTAGTTGATTGGGCTATGATTTCAAAAATATTAAAATGAGACCTGAATTAAGTATTTAGTGTTGGCTTGCCATACCGCGGTGTCCGGCCCCATCATGACCCTTAATGAATTTTGGGTTGTGACAATTATAACCTCGTTCCCCTATTTACGGCTCAATTTATGCTTTACAGATATTTTATGACTTACCGGGTTTGTTGGTTCGGGTCAAGAAGAATTTCGGGGTGAAATGAGACACTTATACTCATAATTGAAAACTTAAGTTGGAAAAGTTAACCGAATGTTGACTTATGTGTAAACGACCTTGGAATTGAATTTTGATGGTTCCAATAGCTCCGTATGGTGATTTTGGACTTAGGAGCGTGTCCGAAAAATTATTTGGAGGTCCGTAGTGGAATTAGGCTTGAAATGGCGAAAGTAGAATTTTTGGAAAGTTTGACCGGGGAGGGGGGTTGACTTTTTATATCGTGGTCGAAATCTGATTCTGAAAATTGAAATACCTATGTTATGTCATTTATGACTTGTGTGCCAAATTTGAGATCAATCGGACTTGATTTAATAGGTTCCGACGTCGTTTGTAGAAATTTGAAATTTCAAAGTTTATTAGGCTTGAATTGGGGTGTAGTTCATGGTTTTAGCGTTATTTGAGGTGATTTGAGGGTTCGACTAAGTTTGTATCATGTTTTAGGACTTGTCGGTATATTTGGCTAAGGTCCCGGGGGCCTCGGGGTGAGTTTCGGATGGTTAACGGATCGAATTTTGGACTTGGAGTTTTGCTGAAGTTTGTCTGGTACACTGTCCGGTTTCCTTCTACGCGATCGCGTGGAAAGATCTGCGATCGAGTAGGGTTAATTGGGGCTGCTGAGTTTTTGTTCTATGCGATCGTGTGGGGAGAATCGTGATCGCGTAGCTGGGAAGAGAGAACGCATCGCGAAGAGGAAGTGAGGCAACAGTGGGTCACGCAAAGTTGCTCTTCGCGATCGCGTGGATCAGTACGCGATCGCATAGGTTTGTGCATCAATGATCTGCGTTCACATGGATTCAACCGCGTTCGCGTAGGCCTTAGAGTGTTGTGCTTCGCGATCGCGTGAGTGAACCTGCGATCGCGTAGGGTCTTTTCTGGGTAGTGGAAGTTTGTGCTTCGTGATCGCGTGTGGGTGTCCGGGATCGCGTAAAGCAAATGACTGGGCAGAAAGTTTAAGTTTTGAAAATGGGATTTTCCATTTTTACCGATATGGAGCTCGGAGAGAGAGGATTTTCTGGAGATTTTCAAGAAAAACAACGGGATAAGTGTTCTTAACTCAATATTAGTCAAATTACCCGAATCCATGGTTGTTTTTATCATTTAATTAGTGAATTAAGTTGAAACATTGTAAAAACCCTCTTGATTTAATTTGAAGATTTGAGGGTCGAGTTGATGTCGGATTTGAGTAAAATTTGTATGGTTGGACTCGTGGTTCAATGGGCGTTCATATTTTGTAACTTTTATCGGGTTCCGAGATATGGGCCCCACAGGCAATTTTTGAGTTAATTTTGGAGTTTTATTGGAAAATTAGTATTTCCTTATGTAATTAATTACAATAATTGGTATTGACTGAATCGAATTAATTGTGTCTAGATACAAGGCTTCCGGAGACCAATATTCATGGCAAGGGCATAGCGGAATAAAGAATTACATGGTTTGAGGTAAGTAACACTTCTAAAATTTATTTTGAGGGTATGAATCCCCGAATTGGTGTTATATAAATTGTTTGGAGGTGACACACACGATAGTGAGTGTGTGGACATGCACCATATAAATTGACTTGAATAAATACTATGAAGTTGCAAAGTTAAAGAATCATGTTATTATCTGAACATGCCACACGTGTTAGAGGATATGAGCTGAGGCTCGTAATAAAGATCATGTTTAGGCTACTTGCCGATATTTTGGGACCCATAGGGTCGTGTTGCTGTTGAATTAATTATTTTAAAATGTACATTTCATACTCTGTCATGCTCATCCATTGTGAGGATATTTATTGAATCGGGGATGCCCGCCTGCACCGGGTCATATCGGCTATATATATATAATCGGGGATGCCCGCCTGCACCGGGTCATATCGGCTATATATATATATATATATATATATATATATATATATATATATATATATATATATATTATAGGATCGGGTTGCATGCCACAGCAGGCCTTAAAGGCTTTATTATTATTATTATGGGATCGGATTGCACGCCGCTGTAGGCCATATCGGCTTTATATAGTGCTTGGGCTGAAGGAGCCCCTCCAGAGTCTACACACACCCCCAGTGAGCACAGTTGATTTATAGCGCTTGGGTTGAAGGAGCCTCTCCAGAGTCTGCACACACCTCCAGTGAGCGCTGTTGATTTATATTGAGGGATGGATCTTCCCTGGGCATGGATCTTGCCCGAAGCATTTATAATGAGGGATGGATCTTGCCCGAAGAATTTATATTGAGGGATGGATCTATCTTGGGCATGGATCTTGCCCGAAGCATTTATATTGAGGGATGGATCTTCCCCGGACATGGATCTTGTCCGAATCATTGATATTTGGGGATGGATCTTCCCCTGGGTTGGATTGGCCTTATACAGTACTTAGTGACTGACTGTCAGTTGATGGATATACATATATATTTGGGATGGATCTTCCCTGGGCTGGATTGGCCATATACAGTACTGAGTAATTGAGTATTTTAGATTGTGAGTACATGAAGTTTTCACTAAGGTGCATCACATATAATATGTATATTGGAATGTAGATACAGAGATGTCATATTCTTCATATCATGCGGTATTGATCTATTTCACTTGTACTGAGTTTAACTGTTGAACTTGAAAGTATGCCTACATTTTTGTACCATTATTTATACTGGAATGTACCTGCGGAGCTCGTCACTACTTTCAGCCCAGAAGTTAGTCTTGTTATTTATTGAGTTAGTTGTACTCATACTACACTCTGCACCTCGTGTGCAGATCCAGGTGCTCCCAAATACGACGGCTACTAGATTTTAATGTTAATTCTGTTGGGGACTACCAAGGTAGCTGCTTGATGTCCGCAAACTAGATTCCTTTCCTGCTTAATTATTGTACTGTTCTATATTTTTAGACAGTGATTTTTATCTGTTAGACTTTGTATTCATATTAGATGCTCATGTACTTAGTGACACCGGGTTTTGGGAGTGTTTATATATGTAATTTGTGAGATTTCTTCCACTGAATTTAAATATTATGTTTTCAAACTTAAAAGATATGGTGGTTTATTTAGATTGTCAGCTTTCCAAGTATTGGGATAGGCGCCATCACGACATGTGAGATTTTGGGTCGTGACAAGTTGGTATCGGATCCTAGGTTACATAGGTCTCATGAGTCATGAGCAGGTTTAGTAGAGTTTTGCGGATCGGTATAGAGACATCTGTACTTATATTTGAGAGGCTGCCAAACCCTTAGGAAAATTTTACTTTCTTGTATTCTATCTTGCGTAATTGATTCAACTTGAAACACAACTCTTTGAATTCCTTCCATTCATTTGTGTGCGCATGTGAGCGCTCGGTATCAGTTGTGCATCGCCGGCTTGTAATTCTAGGGATGAGGTTTGAGATGCGTGTTCTGTGTTTTGGTGATGGGCTAGTCTGGAGGACTTGGGACCAGGTTTAGACCGCAGCTTAGGCTCGGTAGCTTCAGTTGTAACTTGTACATTTGGACTCTGGACTCATACGTCCGGTAATGTTCCTATGAGTGGAATTTGTGGCTCGATGAGTGGTGGAATGGCTCTGTGATGAGTATGATGTAATTGCGGGATGTGTTAAGACGATTTAAATGTGACGAGAAGTGTTTCCTTGAAATGTAAAGGAGGGACCATTGGGTGCTTGGTTTTCATTTTGATATGACGTACAGTCTCGAGTATAAACGTTTTGAAGGATCTTTCACGTTATTAAATTTTGGGACAAATTAAATTCTCATGTCTGGTGAATGAGTTGGACTCAAATAGACTAAGTGATTGCATAGTAATTGTGACTGCGAAAGGGTATAACAAGATACCAATTTGAGGCTAAGCAGGTGGATTATCCCCTACGGAGTAATCTACGTAGGTGTATTCCTTATAATGTGAGTGGAGAGTTTCTTTTCTGCCAGCGAGGCATGTGTGTTGAGATTTGAATTTGAATCTGGTTGAGAAAGTTGACTTGTTTGTTAAAAGAATGAAGGCGAGCTTAGTAGATAATTTAAGGTATTTTATGGTTTGTGTTACCTGAGCTTGTGAAATCGTTTCGTGGAATTGACTGCGGGATTATGACAATAGTAGAGTATGGGTATGGTGAGTTATCAGATGTTTTGTTATATGACTTTGAGCCAAGTGAGGGAGTCTGCAATCTATGATTTGATTGCATGATTATGTGCGGTATTGGTTTTGGTCTGAGGCATACTTGTTGATTAGTTATGACTTGTAGAGGTTGATATCAGGGATGACTTGAGTAAGAAAATTTCATGAATGCAGGTTATATTGCACTTTATGAAAATATGAAAAATCATTAAATGATTAAATTGTTATTTTGAAGGATGTAGTGCACACGAAGTATGAATTTGATTGGTGATGTTAAGGCAGGGTTACTTCTTTGGGGGCTGTTGTGCTAATGGGGCTTGTGTCTTTTGGTCCGTTTGGGCGGTGCAATTTAGATTTGAGCATAGTGGGTGACATTCGAAAGGGTTCTAATGAATTCAAAATGTACATGTGTCAATTGAAATTCGAAATTTATATATTGCGAGAATCAGTTCTTTACACTGGATGGTGCCGGGACTTGCGCTAATTCTGTATGACTATGGATTCTACATTTCGGTGCAAGAAAGGTAAAAAGGAATAATTTTAAGTCCGCATAAGGTCTTTTCAGTATGGGGGTCTTGCTTGTGGTACTTTTGTGGTGCTTAAGAAGAATAAGATGGCTTATGGGCCTTAGGGCGGTATGGTTTTATGTTAGGATGTCTTGTAGTGGGCTATAGGTAAGGATAGTAGTGTTCTGACAAGGAGAAATGTCAACTTGAGGGTAATTCAGAAGAAACTCGGAGATAATAGGACAAATTGGTAACAAGTTGGATCAGTATGGTAATGGTATGCTCGATTCTTTTGGTAATTATGATGTGGTGAGATTTTTATAGATGTTTCGGTGGCAATATTCTTGGGTTTGGTGACCTGTGTGGCTTGGTCGAGTTAGAGAATTTCAGTTATGATAGCTTGGTTAGGTGCAAATGGATTTCGAAGAGTTTTTGATAGTTTCTACCATAGGTTGAGCCGGATATTATCTATCGGTGTGGGGAACATATTTTATATTGTGATTTTCTCTTAATGAAGCAAGAGAGAGATTTCTACCTAACCGGACATGTAATTTGCTGATGACCCAGAGTTGATAATAAGATTCTTGTGCTTTTCACATGATGGCAAGATAGATGTTATGTGTTGTGCGGAATTTAGATTTACATGTACAAGGTGGCAGTTCAGTATTGAAGGAAGGTCACAAAGTTTGGGCAGAATGGTCATGAATTCTTAGACAACATGGGCGGTTCCAAATGACTAGATGAATACTATTACTACTTGGTGTTGTATAAGAAGGGCGCGTATTTCAGAAGGCGCATTGTATTTTGACTTAGGAATGTTTAATTAGTATTGCGGTACTCACATGGTTGATAGACTGCTGATATTCAAATTATTGCTATGTGGCACGGAAGAATTATGAAAGATTTCCTCGTGGGCTGATCGTGCATGAAGGATGTGTTAGTCATTCGAGTGCTGGAGTTGGGATGAGTTACGATGGTTCATGTATTCTATGTATTTGGAGACTGGGAGTTCTCCAAAGCATATTGTTTCAGGGTTGCGGCCTGTTTTAGGTGAGTATTTTATTTAAACTCAGTGGAGGCACCAGTTGCGTTAATTAATTATGATAGCTACACGCTATGAGTGTGCATATATGTGAGGTTTGATCCCATGTGCGGGCATCGAGGCAAGTATTCATACTCAGAAGAATGCTTAGGTAAAGATATGCGTAGAGTTGACTGTTAAGCATAAAGTTATAATGTTTCTTATATTCGTACCTTTGTCGAGAACTATCTGGGCTACACTTGAGGTTACAAAGAGGCTAATTCCCTGAATAGATTGGGTAGTTACTATTTCTGCGTTAACTTACCGATTTGAGTTGTGATAGCACACTTTGCACATGCCTACCCTATGGCGTGTTATTTATACCAGTCCAGGAGCATGTGAATCTTATATCATTTATCATATACATGTGTACTTATTTGATTTCTCCTCTATGATATGTTTGGACTGGAGGCCTGTGACCATGCTAGGCGGATTATGTTATTGGCACGTGAGTTGTCCGTGCGGATCCATATACTGATATTATTGGCACGTGAGTTGTTCGTGCGGGTCCAGATATTGATATTATAGCACGTGAGTTGTCCGTGCGAGTGATGTTAATGTGAGCTCTAGAAGAGTTGGTTACTGTTATTAAATTTGTGTGTCTTGGTTCTACTATATACAATGAGCTTATAGCATTGTAGTTGTGGTGGTGCTTGTTGAACTCGTAATACGGTTCTCTTCTTTGAGACATTTTCTATTTTTGGGTACACGGATTGTGCAGTTGTGGCTTGAGTTATATTGGTGTGGCATGTATGTGGGATAGTTGTGTTTAATAATATATGGTCATTGGATCTAGAATGGGTACTGTCAGGTTTGATTACGGTATAGTTGGGAAGATGTCATTGAAAGTCAGTTAAGAAAGGGATTATGGTTCTGGTTGGGGCGAGAGAGCTCCATGACTTGTTGATCTGATAAAGGGTTATGAGATTCCGTGTATATCTTTCATTTTCAGCAGTGTACGAAGGTTTTGAAATGAGGTTTTGTTTGACATGGGGTTAATACCAGTACCAGTTTGTTTGAGTAGTTACTGTGATCAGGAATGGTGCTGCGAGTATGTGAGTTATGTAGTATGTTACGTGATTATATCTGGGTTATGGTTATGGCTTGATACAACTTGTTCAGGCTTATACATTGTGTAGATATGAGATTCGTGTCTTGAAAAGAATTCTGGATGTTGGAAATTCGGGATCTAAGTTTATGGGTTAAGGTTACATTAATGATTTTCAGCTGTATTGTGTTTTCAGGCCTATAGAATAGGGTGACGTGGGATCACCCCCGGGTTCGTGCATGGTAAGATGGAATAGTGATTTGGTGGCTTGGAAACAAATCTTGGCACGTTCGAGGACGAACGTATGTTTAAGTGGGGGAGAGTGTAACGACCTGGCCGGTCATTTTGAGTATTATAATCCTGTTTCCCTATTTACTGCTCAATTTATGCTTTATAGATATTTTATGACTTACCGGGTTAGTTGGTTCGGGCCCGGAAGGTTTTCGGGTGAAATGAGACATTTAGTCTCATAATTGAAAACTTAAGATGGAAAAGTTAACCGGATGTTGACTTATGTGTAAACGGCCTCGGAATTGAATTATGATAATTCCAATAGCTCCGTATGGTAATTTTGGACTTAGAAGCGTGTCCGAAAAATTATTTGGAGGTCCGTAGTAGAAATAGGCTTGAAATGACGAAAGTCGAAATTTTGGGAAGTTTGACCGGGGGAGGGGGTTGACTTTTTGATATCGGGGTCAGAATCTGATTCTGAAAATTGAAATACCTCCGTTATGTTATTTATGACTTGTGTGCCAAATTTGAGGTCAATCGGACTTGATTTGATAGGTTCCGGCGTCGTTTGTAGAAATTTGAAATTTCAAAGTTCATTAGGCTTGAATTGGGGTATGATTCGTGGTTTAGAGTTATTTGAGGTGATTTGAGGGTTCGACTAAGTTTGTATCATATTTTAGGACTTGTTGGTATATTTTTCTGAGGTCCCGGGGGTCTCGGGTGGGTTTCGGATGGTTAACAGATCGAATTTTGGACTTGGAGTTTTGCTGAAATTTTTCTGGTACACTGTCTGGTTTCCTTCTACGCGATCGCGTGGAAAGATCCGCGATCGCGTAGGGTTAATTGGGGCTGCTGAGTTTTTGTTCTATGCGATTGCGTGGGGATAATCGTGATAACGTAGCTGGGAAGAGAGAATACATCGCGAACGCTTGGGCAAAGCCGCGTTCGCGAAGAGGAAGTGAGGCAACGGGGGTCACAGAAAGTTGCTCTTCGCGATCGCGTGGATCAGTCCGCGATCGCGTAGGTTTGTGCATCAATGATCCGCGTTTGCACGGATTCAAATGCGTTCGCGTAGGCCTTAGAGTGTTGTGCTTCGCGATCGCGTGAGTGAACCTGCGATCGCATAGGGTCTTTTCTGAGCAGTGTAAGTTTGTGCTTCACGATCGCGTGTGGGTGTCCGCGATCGCGTAGAGCAAATGACTGGGCAGAAAGTTTAAGTTTTGAAAATGGGATTTTCAATTTTTACCGATTTGGAGCTCGAAAAGAGAGGATTTTCGGGATAATTTCAAGGAAAACAACGGGATAAATGTTCTTAACTCAATATTGGTCAAATTACCCGAATCTATAGTTGTTTTTAACATTTAATTGGTGAATTAAGTTGAAAAATTATAAAAATCCTCTTGGTTTAATTTGAAGATTTGAGGGTCAAGTTGATGTCAGATTTGAGTAAAATTTATATGGTTGGACTCGTGGTTGAATGGGCGTTCATATTTTGTATCTTTTGTCGGGTTCCGAGACGTGAGGCCCATATGTAATTTTTGAGTTAATTTCGGAGTTTTATTGGAAAATTAGTATTTCCTTATGGAATTAATTACAATAATTGGTATTGACTGAATCGAATTAATTGTGTCTAGATACGAGGCTTTCGGAGACCAATTCTCGTGGTAAGGGCATAGAGGAATAAAGAATTACACGGTTTGATATAAGTAACACTTTTAAAATTGGTTCTGAAGGTATGGATCCCCGAATTGGTGTTATATATATTGTTTGGAGGTGACAGACACGATAGTTAGCGTGTGGACGTGCACCATATAAATTGACTTGAATAAATACTGTGAAGTTGCAAAGTTAAAGAATCATGTTATTATCTGAACATGCCACACGTGTTAGAGGAATTGAGCTGAGGCTCGTAATAAAGATCATGTTTAGGCTACGTGCCGATATTTTGGGACTCATAGGGTTGTGTTGCTGTGGAATTAATTATTTTAAAATGTGCATTTCATACTCGGTCATGCTCATCCATTATGAGGATATTTATTGAATTGGGACTGCCTGACTGCACCAGGCAATATCGGCTTTATATATATTATTATTATTATAGGATCGGGCTGCACGCCGCAACAAGACTTATAAGCTTTATTATTATTATGGGATCAGACTGCACGCCGTAGTAGGCCATATCGGCTTTATATAGCGCTTGGGCTGAAGGAGCCCCTCCAGAATCTGCACACACACATAGTGAGCGCGGTTGATTTATAGCGCTTGGGATGAAGGAGCCACTCTGGAGTCTGCACACACCCCCAGTGAGCGCGGTTGATTTATATTGAGAGAAGGATCTTCCTTGGGCATGGATCTTTCACGAAGCATTTCTATTGAGGGATGGATCTTTCCTGGGCATGGATCTTGCCCGAACCATTTATATTGAGGGATGGATCTACCCTGGACATGGATCTTGTCCGAATCATTGATATTTGGGGATGGATCTTCCCCTGGGATGGATTGGCCTTATACAGTACTGAGTGACTGACTGTAAGTTGATGGATATACATATATATTTGGGATGGATCTTCCCTAGGCTGGATTGGCCATATACAGTACTGAGTAATTGAGTATTTTAGATTGTGAGTACATGGAGTTTTCACTAAGGTGCATCACATAGAGTATGTATATTGGCATGTAGATACAGAGATCTCATATTCTTCATATCATGCGGTATTGATCTATTTCACTTGTACTGAGTTTAACTGTTGAACTTGAAAGCATGTCTACATTTTTGTACCATTATTTATATTGGACTGTACTTGCGGAGCTCGTCATTACTTTCAGCCCAGAAGTTAGTCTTGTTACTTATTGAGTTAGTTGTACTCATACTACACTCTGCAACTCGTGTGCAGATCTAGGTGCTCCCGGATACGACGGCTGCTAGATTTTGAAATTAATTCTTTTGGGGACTACCAAGGTAGTTGCTTGACGTCCGTAGACTCGATTCCTTTCCTGGTTAATTATTGTACTGTTCTATATTTTCAGACAGTAATTTTTATCCGTCAAACTTTATATTCATATTAGATGCTCATGTACTTAGTGACAGCGGGTTTTAGGAGTGTTTATATATATAATTGTGAGATTTCTTGCGCTGAATTTAAATATTATGTTTTCAAACTTAAAAGATATGGTGGTTTATTTAGATTGTCGGCTTGCCTAGTATTGGCATAGGCGCCATCACGACATGTGAGATTTTGGGTCGTGACAAGCCATCACCCATTTTATGTTTTCTTATAGTAGCTATTTAAGTACGACAAATAAAATAATAAAGAAAAATAAGAAAAAGAAAATAGGCCAGTGGAATCTTAGTTTTGAACAGTTGAGCTGTTCAATTTGGTGGGCGTTTGGACATAAGAATTATAATTCCAAAAATAAAAGTGAAATTATTTTGCAAGTGAAAATGGTATTTGAAAATTAGAGTTGTGTTTGGGCATGAATATAATTTTGGATTATTTTTTATTTTTTGTGAATGATATGAGTGAAAATTTTGAAAATTAGTTTTTTTTTGGGTTTTTTCATATTTTTGAAAAATTCTAAAATCCATCTTCAAGTGAAAATTAAAAATTTTATGGCCAAATAATGATTTCGAAAAAAGTGAATTTTTTTCGAAAAAAAGTGAAAAAATTCTTATGTCCAAACGGGCTCTTGATATGTCCAATAATTGTTTTTCCTTGTTCTTTTGTTGCATTTAAATACTTTAATAATAATTCTAGATATAATGTGGACAATCTTTACTAACCAAAATTTTCTTGTTTGTTGACGTGGAAAATTTACTAAGTGACAAAGTACTAACATCAATGTAAGACTAACAACGAAAAGATTATTGATTTACAACCAACAATGAAAATAATAGAAGCACAAATAGTAGCAAGAAGTAGTCGGGAATGAAGCAATAACATAATGGTAGTTCAATTAATCAAATCATTCCCAACGCATGGACTAAGCAACAAGAATTTCTTCGAGGCACCACACCTCGTAACCACAAATCATGAGTCAATTTCCAAATCATCACATCTGGCACTTTGTGCCCACAATAACAATCACCTTCACGGCAAGGCCTACGTGCTACCATGTACATTGTAACTGTGTCAAATATCAATTAAAGTGATCGAGAAATGTATATTTAATATCAGATAACCGTAATAATAATTTGAATTAAAGTAAGGTGTCAAATGAGATAATGAGTTTATTTTAGAAATCAAATAAAGTAAAATAAGGAACAAGTTATACAAAATGGAGTATCAGATAGGTTTAGTTTTTTTTTTAAAAAGCAAATCCACTAGTCAAGGTGCCTAGGGATATATTTTTTATATATATAAATAAAACAAATACAAATGTCAGGTGGTCGTACAAAATGAAAGAAATAAATTATGACAATCACATAATCCCTGTTATCAAAGTTGGTTAGCCTACCCAACAGTGATAGTACATAATGTAATCTAAATAAGATAAAATCATGATTCATAAAAACTAGCCATGGAAAGTTTTTACAAATGAAATCCACATGTTCTTTTGTTCCACATCCGGGCCTTTTCCTCTATCATAATTTGATTTGAGCATACTGAATCCAAACGTAAATCCAGTAAGATCCACTTCAATGTACCAGCTGCTACTTCGATGTAGTTTTTTTTAAATTAAATTTCCCAGATGTTGGGGTTGTATATTTCATAAGAACAGAGGATTACAAAAACGGGTATGTCCATGCCCTTGAAAATACAACATAAGAATAACTAGCTATCCTTCAAAAAAAGGGGTAGGGAGAAATATATACTTCTCTAACCCATTACAAAGCGAATAATTAGTTCACAAAGAAATTTGCCTTATCGAACTTGGTTCTAATACTAGGCATCTGAGTCTTGTCTAGATAGAAAGGGCCTTTGGCACCTTTAGGGAGTTGTTGGGATGTAAAGAAGTATGATTCTTTAGAAGAAGTAGTTGCTAGCTTAGCTAGGTAATCCGCCACTTGATTAGCCTCTCTATAGCAGCGAACAACGTTAATATTGGCCTCCTGAATCATTTGAGAGGTACACTCCATGATGTTGTTCGACTTATAGTTGCTGGTTCTATTCTCTTTGAGCATATTTGCCACAATCTATGAATCCAACTCCAACGTGAATCCTATGTAGCCATTTTGGACATACCAATTGCAACCATACCAAGCAGCCTGCGCTTCTATGTAATTATTGCTACTACCCTGAGTTGAAACTAAAAAAGTCATAACTAAGTCTCCCTTGTCATCTCTGAGAATTCCTCCAATCCCAGCTTTTCCATTCTACTTGATGAAGCTACCATCAGTATTCAATTTAAAGTAGCCATCCTCCGGTTTATTCCAGTTGACAACAATAGCTTTAGGAATAGGCTGAAGATTTAGAACTATATTACAGTAGTTGTTCCATGGCATTGAGATTTTGCAATTAGGGAAGGCTTTGGCGATTGCAGCTCCAATGATTCAAAGTACTTGTTGCTCCATTCTGAATAAGTTGAACTTCTTTTGACTACCATATTTACAAGAACATCTTTCTTTCCAAATTGCCCAGCAAATAATAGTGGGGGTAATTTGAAGAATCAACTTGTGAACTACATTTCGCTCCTTAACCTGCCACCACTTGTTAATAGTATATCTAACTGTCCTTTGATGATGTATAATTCCTAAGGGGGATCCTATTAGTTTCCAGATATAACTAGTTGCTTCTCCTTCCATGAAAACATGTTGAATAGTTTCATTTTTAGGATTAGCACAACAGTTACATCTGGAAACTATTTGTCTTCCAAAGTTGACTATCACATCATCAAAAGGTAGTTTTCTATACCATAATGTCCAAGTAAGAAAAGAAATTTTAAAAGGGATAGAAGAATGCCAAACCTTACATAGCAGATACTCCTTTGGTTTACTTTTTCTGATAAGTTGCGTAGTAGTCTTATTGGAGTATCTACCATTTAGCGAAAGATCCCAGTAAATCTTGTCTGGTAATGAGTAGTTCCCAATTTCAATCTTCTTTATGTGTTGAACTATAGAACTTGGTAAAATATCTTGAAGTTTGTTGATGTTCCATTCACCATTCTGGATGAATTCCCTGACAAGAATCTTAGGGTTTTTGTATGTACCAGGGGTCAAGTTGGCGAGAGGACCTTTACAGGTCCAATTATCCCACCAAAAAATTGAGTTACCTTCATTAATATGCCAAACCATATGTTGTTCTGCAATCTTTCTAACCTTTGTCAAATGTTTCCATGAGTGAGAGTTGACAGAAGTCCATTGCTTAGCGACATGGTGAGCTCTAATGCAATATTTGTGCTTGAGAAAGCTAGCCCACATAGATGGTGTTGTTCTAAATCTCCACTATCTTTTGATAGCTAGAAGCTCACTGATATCTTTTATTTTCCTAATTCCTATGCCTCCCTCGTCAATAGGAAAACATAGGTGCTTCCATGATCTCCAATGGTACTTTTTATGGTCACCATCAGTGCCACAGAAGAAATTAGCAAAGTATTTCTCAAGGAGATGAAATGTGGCTTTAGGAGGATTCATAGAAGAGAGAGTATATATAGGAAGTGATTGGAGGACACTTTTAATAAGAATGAGCCTACCTCCATAAGAAAGCATCTTACCATGCCAACCATTGAGTCTTTTAATGACCTTATGAACCAAATAGTCAAAGTAAACAATTTTCTTTCTTCCTACATAAAGAGGACATCCGGTAATTAAAAGGAAACTCCTTGTCCATAAAGCCTGTGTAATCTCTCATCCTATTAATTCTGAGGGCACAAGTATTAGGGCAGTCAAAAAGAAACTTTTATCTCTATTGACCAACTAACCTGAGCTCATCTCGTAGGCCTTAACTACATTCATAATCATCTCAATAGAGGTACTATTACCATTACTAAAGATAATAATATTATCAGCATAAGCAAGATGGTTAATAATAGGCCCCCTAAAAAGGCATAGAGAAAGGAGAAAAATTGTCATCATGATTCAGATTATTCAGAGACCTAGAAATGACATCAGCTTCAAGATTAACGAGAGAGGGGGATATGGGGTCCCCTTGTTTCAAACCCTGTGAGGATGTAAAGAAACCGGTTCTGTTACCATTAATAATAATAAAGTACTAAACTCCGAAAATAAGATTATTGATCAAATCAATCCAAACTTCTGAAAATCCATATTTTCTAAGAACTGATGTAACAAAGACCCATGACATTTTATCATAAGCTTTTGCCATATCTAATTTGATAACAAAATTACCTCCAGTATTTTTCTCAGAAATATTTTGAATAATTTATTGAGCCAAAAGAACGTTTTCAGTGATCAATCTATCTTTCACACAGCCCGTTTGATTTTCACAAATAAGTTTTGGAAGCAAAGGATTCAGCTTTATAGAAAGAATTTTATTGGTAAAATTGGAAAGGCTGATAGTCCTGAATTCAGAAAAATTGGTTGGAACATCATTCTTAGGAATTAAAGCAAGGCAAGTATGAGAATAGAATTTTGTAAGTCTTTTACCATTGAAGAACTCCTTGACAAAAGCAATGATATCATGTTTGATGATGTCCCAGCAATGTTGAAAGAAAGTACCAATATAACCGTCCGGACCAGCTGTACTATCTACACTTAAACTGAATACAGCTTCCTTGATTTCATTTTCATTAGGAATCGCAGATAACTTCATGTTATCTTCATCTAATATGCACTTTAGAATACAGGTCAAAAGGTAGGGGTTGAGGGTGGGCTTGGGAAGATTGAACAGGGAATCAAAGTGTTTGACAGCAGCCTTAGTAATATTTTTTTCTTTTTGTATCCATTTGGCCATATGGTTTTTGATTTTGTGAAGTTGGAGTCTTCTTCTCTTTTCTCTGAGAAGACTATGAAAATACTTGGTATTAATATCTCCATCTTCGAACCATTTGGTTTGGGCCTTCTGTTTGAGTAAAGATTCTTGCTAACTATCTCATCTAGGAGTTGAACCTTGACTTTCCATTTACTCACTTTATCATTGATGTCCCCTATATCCTCTCTGGACCATTTGCTTAGTCTCCTACTAAGCATTTTCAATTTAGATTGTAGGATCCACATAGAGTTACCAGAAATACTAGAATCCCATACCACCTTGACAATGTCTAAAAAATATTTTTGGCTGACCCAAAAATTCAAGAACCTGAAATAACTAATGTGGTTGTGGTTATTGTTGCAACACTTCATGACTAAAGGCCTATGATCTGAACCTGTTCTCGCTAAGTGCTTAACAGAGTTATTCTGGAATTGTTGTGCCCACAAGTCATTGATAAAAATTCTATCTAGCCTTTTTCAGACTCTTTTGCGAAGACTCCAATTATTACACCAAGTGAATTTAGGACTAGAAAAAACAAGATCCGTAACCCCACAATTATCCATACAATTAATAAAATCCAAGCTTCTATGAACTCTTTGAGGGTTCCCTCCTAGCTTCTCCTCTGGATCAATAATCACGTTGAAACATCCCCCAATACACTATGGGACAATCAATGATAAGGCTATCCTCTACCAAACTACCCCACAGCTCTTTTCTCTCAACTGCCGGGCATTTTGCATAGACAACTGTGATGTAGGTGCTATGGTTACTAATGTCGTCATCAAACTTGATGGTAATATGTTGTTCATCCTCTGCAATCATCATATGGTTGCCATTTTTGTTCCAGAAACACCAAATTTGACCATTGAAATTGGAAGTACTATGTTGAAAACCAAGAAATTTTCTGTAACCCTCAAGCTTTTCTTTACCAATGTAATGTTTAGATATAGCTACAAATTGAACCTTGTTAATATTTCATAAGTATTTCAGCTTTTGAATGGCTTTTTTGGTTCTCATTGCCCTAATGTTTCAAAATATTGTGCTAATCATTAGAACTTATAGGGGAGGTGTTCTGTTCCTTCCGTTTGAAAGATCATTCCTATTCTTGTGCTTTGTTCTGGATCCTCTGGTGTGACTTATTCCTCTTGTCATGGGAGAGCATTTTCTAAAATCCTTTCTATCTTGAACACTTTTTTCAACATTGTCTTTGGCTTTCTCTTGGTCGTGGGACTATTTTTGTAACAAGTGTTCTTCAGCAGTATCCTTGGATTGACTAGAATTCTCCATAGTGGGGTTTAAACTGGCTGCATTCAAGTCTACTTTAATTGAATCTCCGGATGTTTGATAATCTCTGAAGGGAGGCTAGAGGAGCTGCAACTGTCTGCAATATGATCCACTTGATGCACCTGGTTAGCTATGTTACTAGTACTTTTGTCTTCTGTACTACCTTTTTCCTGATTAGTAACCATTGCTACTTCATTTGACACTTTCAATCTTTTTCAATGATATCTTCCTTAGTCGTTGAGAGTTGTTGTTGTTATTGAGCCGGAGTGTTGAGTAATCCCTGAATCTGAAGATTTTCTTCCATAACTACGAGAGAGTGTACATTTTGAGTAGAAGCGTAACTCTTGGTCTGCTATTTTCTGTAACTTTCTTGCGAGGTCACTGGTTTGAACACTACTTTGCTCTTCTTTTTTTGCATTCTTCTGGCTTTAGTATTCTTCTTCTTTTTTTTCTTTAACTTTTTTTCCTTCAGTGGGATCTACTTTGTGAGTAGTGGTGTTATTTGCTTGGAGTTGATTAGCATCTATAACCTGGTGCTTGCCATTGTCATTGGTGACTTTATTTTCCTTGTCTATGATGGCCTGGTCCTTTCCTCTTGACCCAATTGTTTTAACTTGGGGTTAATTTTGTGCCTCTTTAATCACTTTTCCATAGATATCCATTCCAGATGTTTCAGCTATCAATGAAGTTCCTAGATTATCATTCTCCACGTCCCTATTAGTTTCAAGGTTGGCTTTCTTTTTCAAAAATCTACAGTTCATCATGTTATGTCCCAACTTCTTACAATGTTTACAATATTTTGGAACTCCTTCGTATTCCAGCTTTTGGGTAAAACCTTGGAGAGGCGACTCCTCATCCTCTGACCCAACCCAAACAGATTGAAGTTGAGGTTTATGGAGGTCAATTTCGACTTTGACTTAGGCTATACTTGGTCTTGTTTTTCCACTAGTCGCAACATCCACTGTTAGTGGTGTACCAACAAAACATAGAATTTATTTCACATAGTGCCATGAATGCATATTATATGGAAGGCCAGGGAGGAGAACCCATACTGGAACGATTGGGCTATCTTCCTCTGGTTTGAAGTCGGAGGACCATTTTTGGAGCCACATCTGTCTTCCTTCAATTTAAATAACCCTTCGGTACCAGATGGTTTTGAAATCTTCATCAGTAGTGAAGTCGAGAAATACATTGAAATTATCATAGACACCAATTTTGACATTTTCTTTCAGCGAGAATTGTTTCCTGAATCTTGACCTAATTCTATCAATTTGTGGTCGAGGTTTCAAGAATCTGCCAACGATAGTGCGTTTGCATTCTTCATCCATAATGCCATAATAATCTTTGGCTTTGAAAATAACTGTCGGCATCCCATTGTGAGTGGTTTGCCTAGCTACAACTGATTTGCGAGGGTGTCGTGCCGGTGTCGGTGCCGTAGAAGTACTAGCAATTCCAGCGATAGTGTTTGCATAAGAAGGTTTAGGGGCAATTCCTTCTATGGTTGTGTTTGTCACAGCTGGAGGAACCAAATGATGTTTCGGACGCGCCAGATCGGCACTGCCCGGAGGCTCTATTCGACGGCGCATAGGTTTTAATTGCTATTTAGCCGTTAATAGCCGTTTGAGAGAGTAAAGTTCTAGAGAGAGAAAAAGCAAATTCTTTAATATAGTTCGATGTAATTGCATCTCAAAATTGCATACACAAATGGCCTAAACCTCAACTTCTAAAGGCGACACTTATCTTGTTGTCTAGTTTTCTTGTCTTGCAATTTGTTGCACTGTATATACCAAATATACCCAACAAATTCTTCCTCATAATGTCCAGAATTCAACAATATACCTGCCTCAATAAAATACCTATTACTGACAGTGGCATTATTTGTTGCATCTAAGTTTCTGTTGTTCACGTAGATGAACATGTATTTTTGGATAGGGGATGTGTGTGATCTCCTAGAGTAATTAGCTGATTTCTTGACATGATACCACTCATGGAATTTACGATAAATGAATTGCATTGGGTGTTAAATCTACAATGCCACCTTCGTCACTGTTATCAAGTTTCTGGGCTTTGCACTTCTCTTGCGCTTCTTAAAATCCATTGTAGATGTCCTTCTTGCGGTCAAGTGCTCTCTTATTGATTTACCGCATGCACTCTTTACCACTCCTTCAAAGGAATGAGTACAAAGTACTAATACCACTCATTGAGTTCTTATTAAAATCTAAGGCATGAGGACATTAACTTGTCCTTCATGAGTTGTTGGAGCTGGTGTGGATGTCCCTTTGCATCCTTGTATATGTTCTGTTAAATCTCCAGCGTTGTTATCCATCAGCTGAAGTACCTCCCACAGTTGTACCTTAGAATTGTCTGGGTCTATAGCACATTCATTTTCCATTCTGGTCACGTAGTGTACTGTCCTTAAATGTCCCGATGTCTTGTAAACTATCAATGCAGTATTCTTTCCAATCTCTGCCTGAAGGAACAAACAAGAGTAACACAATGCAAGTATATTGAAGGTGTGCATAGATATTTCAGTCCCTAGTACACTCGAGGTCCTCCTTGCTTCCATGCTTGTATTTATTGTTAATACTCCTTCAAGGGAATGGGTACTAAGTGCTAAAACCACCCATAGAATTTGTATCAAATAGTAAGGTATGGATGCAGTATCGTATCCTGCAAAAAAGAACACATGGTTAGTCCATAATAAAACCACCAGATTCTCCACCAAAGGGATTTGAACTAGGTGGCACACAATGATGTTGCATTTCTTCTCCTCCTCCTTTGAACTCCTCCCTTTTACACCCCTTATCCCCTTGCAACCCTTATTCTTAAGTATGAACATTGTAGCTTATCATTATTAACAATCCTTCTCTCTTGCATATCTAGATCACAAAAGCAATGACACTCAATAGAGCCCATATCCAGCGCATAATTTGTTAGGTGATCTGCCAATTTATTTCCTTCTCTAAGAGTATGAGCTATAGTTACATTGAGTCGTGCCATTATCTGCTTAATCTCCTCTACCAGTATAGCCACAACCCATGTGATGACCCAAAAGGTCATCTTATATTTTAGAACTCGAATCTGCGCTCTTAAGCCTTAAAAATCTCATTTTTACCCTCCTCGATTTGCGTGCACAGTCCGGGCAGGTTTCTGGAAAAGCTTTTATGTTGAAAACTAATGAAAATAAGAATTTTTGCCTTAAAAGTTAATTTTGGTTGACTTCGGTCAATATTTTTGGTAAACGGGCCCGAATCCGTACTTTGACAGTCCCGGTATATCTGTATCAAATTATGGCACATGGGCGTATGCCCGGAATCGAATTTGGAGGTCCTTAGCTTGAGTTATGAATCTTTGATGAAAATTAAAAGTTTGAAAATTATTTATTTTTAAGAATTGATTGATATTTGGCATTGTTAGTATCGGGTTCTTATTTTGGTTCCGGAGCCCGGTACAAGTTCATTATGATATTTAAGACACTTTTGTGAAATTTGGTAAGAAACAAAGTTGATTTGACGTGATTCGGACGTCCAGTTGAGAAAATAAATATTTTAAAGTGTTCTTGAGAATTTCATTTGAATTGGTGCTAAATTTAGAGTTCTAGGTGGTATTTTGGCGATTTGATCACGCGAGCAGGTCCGTATGATATTTTTAGACTTGTGTGCATGTTTGATTTGGAGCCCAGAGGGCTCGGGTGAGTTTCGGATAGGCCACAGGATGTTTTGGACTTTGGAAATTTGGTTTTTCTGCAGAATCTGTGTTCTGGCATGTCCTTCTTCGCGTTCGTGAAGGCACTCTCGCGAACGCGAAGAGTAAACTAGGTAGCTGAGGGTTTCTTTTTCGCAAACATGAAGGCTTGGTCGCAAACGCGAAGTGATGGGGGCGTTACCCTTCGCGAAGACGACAAGCCCATCGCGAAGACGACAAGCCCATCGCGAACGCGTAGCGTTAGGCACTGGGGAGGGTGAGTCAGCCTTTTCTACATCGCGAACGCGAGCAATATCTCACGAATGCGAAGACTAGGGAAGAGTAGCCTACACGAATGCGAGTACTACCTCGCAAACGCAAAGGATTGGCAGGCCATACACTTTGCGAACACGACAGTGCTCTCGCGAACGCGATGAACACTGTCGCCCAGCACTTAACAGAATCCAAAACGGGAGTTTTGCCAAAAAACTCATTTTTGTCAAAAACCAAACGGTGATGGGCGATTTTCAAGAGTCATCCCTTCCCCAAATTATTGGTAAGTGATTCTAAACCATTTTCTTTCAGTTACCCATTACATTTCTTGAATTTTCAACCTAAAATCTAGAGTTTTCATGGTAGAATTAGGGGTTAGGGTAGAAAATAGGGATTTCGGGTATTTGGGGATTTAGACCTCAATTTGAGGTCGGAATCCAAAACTAATTACATATTCGGGCTCGGGGGTGAATGGGTAAAAAGATTTTGGTCCGAACCTCGGGTTTTGACCAAGCGGGCCCGGGGTCGATTTTTCAACTTTTTGGAGGAAAAATTGGAAAATTTAATTTATGAAATATAATTGATTCCTTTAGCAATATTTGATATTATTGAGTCATTTTTGAATAGATACGAGTGGTTTGGAGGTGAATTCCAAAGGAAAAGCTGTGATTGAGAATTAAGTGGCCTTCGGAGCGAGGTAAGTGTTGTGTCTAACCCTGACTTGAGAAAATTAGGAACCTTAGATTATTTGCTAAGTGAAATTCATGTGAGCGGCGTATATGTGAGGTGAAGAGTACTTATGCGCCGCCAATTTACTTATTTTCCATGTTTCTTTATTTTTCTTATATTGTCTTATTCCTATGCCAAATTGCTACGTGTTATACTTGTGCTGTTCAAATTATCGTTCTTATCATGTTTACGAAATTTTCTGGTGATAATTGAGTTTTTATTTCAAAGTTGAGATTGATATTATGGAACCAAATATTGAAGTAAGGTTTGTACTTGTTATTCTATCTCCCTGTTGTTATTCATGCATTGTATTATGGTAAGGGAGAGTGTTAATGCACGAAGGGTGATGCCGTGCCATATTGTGAGTGTTAATGCACAAAGGGTGATACCGTACCATATTGTGAGTGTTAATGCACGAAGGGTGATGCCGTGCCATATTGTGAATGTTAATGCACGAAGGGTGATGCCGTGCCATATTGTGAATGTTAATGCATGAAGGGTGATGTCGTGCCATATTGTGAGTGTTAATGCACGAAGGGTGATGCTGTGCCATGATATGAGAGTAAAAGCACGAAGGGTGATGCCGTGCCGTTTCTATTAATTTTATGGTGAGATTGAGAGTAAAAGCACGAAGGGTGATGCAGTGCATTTTTCTTTACTGTATTCATTATTCCTGTTGATTCATGGTATATTAACTGCTCCAGTGATCATTCTGTTGTAGTTCTTTATCTGTATTCCCCTTAGTATGTCTCCCATCCCGACATTTCCTGTTTAGTTCTTCATTCCTGTTATTTGCGTATACACTGTTAAATTGTACAGGTTGATTGTAGGTGCCTTCCCTTAGCCTCATCACTACTTCATCGAGGTTAGGCTCGACACTTACCAGTACATGGGGTCGGTTGTACTGATGCTGCACTTTGCACTTTCTGTGCAGATTTTGATACCGGCTCAGGTTGATCAAGATTTGCTATTGGTCCGCTGTCCGGAGACTCAAGGTAGATCTGTCGGCGTTCACACACCTTGAAGTCCCCATCCATCTTTTTATGTCCTACTCTTTTCTTTCTTTTAGACAATTGTATTTTTTTCAGACTGTTACTTGTAGTAAATTCTAGAATGCTCGTGAATTGTGACTCCAGATCCGGGTGGTAGTAATTAATATAGTTTTATGATATTCCGCACTTATTATATTTTATTTTAGTTAATTATTGTTATTTACTGAATAGAAATAAGGAATTGGTTTAATGATTCTCTAACGTTGGCTTCCCTGGCAAGTGGAATGTTAGGTGCCATCACGGTCCCGTCGGTGGGAAATTTTGTGTCGTGACAGTTGGTATCAGAGCACTAGGTTACATAGGTCTCACAATTCACGAGCAAGCTTAGTAGAGTCTGCAGGATCGGTACAGAAACATCTGTGCTTATCTTCCAGAGGCTATGAAGTTTGGGAACAAGTTTCACTTCTATTCTTCCTTGTCGTGCGATTTTGCTTTCTCAATACTGATTGAACTCTTCTACTCTTATTCTCTTGTAGATGGAGAGAACACGTACTGCTTCCTCAGCTGAACAGTAGCCAGAGCCTCCAGTGATAGCTCCTATGCGGGGCAGAGGTCGAGGCCGAGGCCGTGCCAGAGGTCGAGGTAGGGGTAAGGCTCAGCCTAGGGCCCGAGCAGCAGCCCCAGCAGTGGAGCCTCAGATATAGATTGACGAGAAGGTTCCAGCCCAGACTGTTCCTGTCGGACCAGCTCAAGTTCCAGAGGGGTTCATTGCTACCCGAGTACTTCAGGACGCTTTGGTCCGTTTGGTGGGCCTTATGGAGAGTGTGGCCTAGACTGGCGCATTTCCCATGGCACCAGCAGTCTCTCAGGCTGGAGGAGGAGCCCAGACTCCTACTACTCCTGCTCCGGAGCAAATAGCTCCCTAGTATCAGGCTCCAGCAGCTCAGCCAATCGGGTTAGTTTAGCCGGTTATTGCCGCACAGGTCGGAGATGGGCCAGCTATGTCTTCTGAGGCTTTATGGAGATTAGACAGGTTTACCAAGCTCTTTACTGTTCACTTCAGTGGTTCTCCTTCAGAGGACCCCCAGGAGTATCTTGACAGTTTTTATAAGGTTCTACGGAACATGGGTATAGTGGAGACCAATGGGGTCGATTTTGCTGTAATTCAGATGACTGGTTCTGCCAAGAAATGGTGGAGAGATTACTTGTTAACCAGACCAGCTGGGTCGCCTGCTCTTACTTGGGACCAGTTCTCTCAGCTCTTCATAGAGAAGTTTCTTCCTATCACATTGAGAAAGGAGATTCGCCGTCAGTTTGAGCGTTTTCAGCAGGGCGGTATGACGGTTACTAAGTATGAGACCCGTTTTGTAGATTTGGCACGTCATGCTATTCTTCTGCTTCCCACAGAGAGAGAGGGTGAGGAGGTTTATTGATGGACTTCCTCAGCCTATCAGATTGCAGATGGCTAAGGAGACTAGGAGTGAGATTTCTTTTCAGGCGGCTGCTAATGTCGCGAGACGAGTCGAGATGGTTCTTACTCAGGGAGGTTAGGGGTCTGACAAAAAGGCCTCATCATTCCGGTGAGTTCAACGGTGCCTCATCTAGAGGCAGGAGTACTTTTGGTAGAGGTCATCCTCCCAGCCCATTTCATTCAGCGCTCCAAGCATCCCACAGTGCCTCAGGTGGTCGTGGCCCTCAGATGCATTATTCCGACCAGCTAGCCTACAATGCACCACCAGCTCCTATTAGTGCACCTCCACTCCAAAGTTATCAGGGTGGTTATTCAGGTAGACATGGTCAGTTTTAGGGTCAGCAGTCACAGCAGCTGAGGTTATGTCATACTTATGGTGATCCGAGTCATATTGCTAGATTTTGCCCTCGGGCAATGGGCAACTCACAACATCCGAGTTCTCGTGCCATGGTTCCGGCACCAGTTGCTGCACCACCTGCTCAGCCAGCTAGATGCAGGGGTCAGGCAGCCAGAGGTAGGGGCCAGACAGTTAGAGGTGGAGGTCAGGTCGTTAGAGGTGGAGACCAGCCAGCTAGAGGCCGCCCCAGGGACGTAGTTCAGGGTGGTGGGGCCCAGCCCCGGTGTTATGCTTTCCCAGCCAGGCCCGGGGGGCTGAGTCATCTGACGTTGTTATCACAGGTACTATTTTATTTTGCAGTAGAGATGCTTCAGTTCTATTTGATCCGGGATCTACTTACTCCTATGTGTCATCCTATTTTGCTTCCTATTTGGTTGTGCCCTGTGATTCTTTGAGTGCTCCTGTGTATGTGTCCACACTAGTGGGAGATGCTATTGTTGTAGATCGTGTTTATCGTTCGTGTGTGGTCACCATTAGGAGTCTTGAGACTCGTGTAGATCTTTTACTTCTCAACATGGTTGATTTCCTTCTGAGTCACTAATTTTGTTTTTGAATTGTTTATAGGGTACGAGAATGGCTCTCAACAACGAGCCCATTGGTAATTTGCCATTGGGGGAAGAAGTGGACGATGATCAAGGAGATGAGGTTCTTCCCGAACCTCAAGCAAATAGGCGAGGCCGACCGCCTTATGATAATGTTCCCGTCCCTCCCCCACCTCAACCAAGAGCGGCAACGCACCGGGTGTTGCCGAATGAGGGTTATGCTAGTGCTATAGTCCCGCCCCGCATTAGGGCGGGCAACTTCCAAATCACTAACGTGATGCTTACACTACTTGAGCAATGGGATCAATACTACCAATCAATGCATGGTCAACCAACTTACCGGTGGAAATTTGATGACAACACCATATGCCGAAGCTTGCGAAATTTTAGATGAAATGGCGGATACCTCATCGGCATGGCAAAGTAGAGCAAATGTTCCTCAAGGTGACACCAATGTCATTCACCTACACAAGGAACTACATGAACATGGGAAAGCTATTTTAGTATTAACCACTACAATGAATCAATTGGTCAAAGCTCAATTGCAACAAGTTCAAGGGCCGAAACAAGTGAATGCGATGGAAGGTGTAAATATGATGATGAACAAGAGACGGCAAAAAGGTCAACAAGGGAAAAGCCGTCTGGAACAATTCATACAAGATGATAGTGGGTATGACCAAGGTGATTCGTATAATGAGCAAGAAGAAGAAGTGCAATACGTCAACAATTATCAAGGTCAAAGAAACAATACTCAAAATCAACAACAATGGAGATTACAAGGAAATTGGAACAACCAAGGCCACCAAGGCAATTGGAGTGGTGGCATTAACAATCAAGGCAATTGGGGAAATAACAATAATCAAAGCAATTGGGATGGCAACAATCAAAGCAATTGGGGAGGTAATCAAGGAGGGTGGAACAACAACAACAACAACCGGGGGTTAGGTTTTCAAAGGCCCCTGATGTTCCAACAATAGAGAAATCCACCTCCCTATCCTTCTCAAGGCCCGAGCTCTTCTAACAATGAGATGGGATGGATTAAAAATATGTTCAAACAAATGATGGAGAAAAATGCCGACTCCGATACTCAATAAGCCTCCCACAATACTTCAATCCACAATTTGGAGGTTCAACTTGGCCAAATCTCACAAGCATTGAACACTCATCGTAAGGGGGCACTACCAAGTGATACGGTGGTGAACCCAAAGGGAGGGAATAATATGGGACATGCTATGGCCCTGACTACGAGAAGTGGAAAAGGTGGAGATGCAACCACCTCAAATCCAAGAAGAATTGTGGATGATGATGTTGTAGTTCAAAAAGATGAAATTCCAAGCAATGTGGTTCAAGCTAATGACGAAGTGAGAATTGATATCGATGAAAATGTGGAGGAGACGCAAGAAGAGGTGAACCCATCTAGGGATCACATGATTGACATACCGGAACCGGTAGTGCCAAAGGCTAAGGCACCAATGCCTCCTCCTCCTCCTCCATACTCTTAAAGGCTTGCAAAGAAAAATGGTAAGAACAAATTCAAAAAGTTTATTGACATGATGAAGAGTTTGTCTATCAATCTACCATTGGTTGAGGCGTTAGAACAAATGTCGGGTTACGCAAAGTTCATGAATGACTTAGTCACGAAGAAGAGGTCGATGAATTGTGAAACTATCAAGATGACACATCAAGTGAGTGCTATTGTGCACTCAATGGCTCAGAAATTGGAAGATCCGGGTGCTTTCATAATCCCTTGCAAGTATCAACTTGATGTGATTTAGGGGCAAGTGGCAGATCAAGAGACCAAGGCCCACATCTATGAGATTGCAAATGGCAGATCGGACTATGAAGAGACCATTGGGTATTATTGATGATGTGTTGGTTCGTGTTGATAAGTTCATTCTCCCGGCAGACTTTGTGATCCTTGATTGTGAGGTTGACTACGAGGTGCCTATTATCTTGGGTAGACCTTTTCTTGCTACAGGGAAGGCTCTTGTTGATGTGGAAGCCGATGAGCTCACTTCCCGGGTGGGTGACGAAAAGGTGATTTTCCATGTGTGAAAATCGATGAGGCAACCAAATAGCAACGAAGTTTGTTCATTCATGGATTTAGTGACCGAAGTAATTGTTGATGATGCTAGTGTTGTGATGAATGTTGAGGATACCTTGGAAGCTGTGTTGCTCATTCATGATGACGATGAGAAGGAAGGCTTTGTGGAATGTGTCAATGCTTTACAAGGAATGGGGTCATATACTTATGAACCCCAAAAATTATCCTTAGATCTTGAGAACCAGAAGACTCCTCCAACAAAACCCTCAATCGAGGAGCCTCCCACTTTGGAGTTAAAGCCTTTTCCTTCACATCTCAGGTATGAGTTTCTTGGACCTTGTTCCAGTTTACCTGTTATTCTTTCCTCTTGCTTGACTAACATGCCGGTAGATTCTACTTTGGTGTGCTCCAAAAGAGGATGAAAGTGATAGGCTGGACATTGGCAGATATTCGGGGTATAAGCCACGCCTTTTGAATGCACAAAATTATTTTAGAGGAGGATGTCAAACCCTATATGGAGCATCAAAGAAGATTGAATGAATCAAGGTAAGAGGTAGTGAAGAAGGAGATCATAAAGTGGTTGGATGGCGGGGTAGTTTACCCCACTTCCGACAGCTCGTGGACCTCTCCGGTGCAATGTGTCCCAAAGAAAGGGGGCATAACTGTGATCACTAATGACAAGAATGGATTGATTCCTACATGAACGGTGACCGGGTGGATATTGTGCATGGACTATCGGAAGCTCAACAAAGTCACTCGGAAAGATCATTTTCCGCTTCCATTTCTTGATCAAATGCTTGGCAGGTTGGCCGGACGAGCTTTTTATTGTTTCCTTGATGGATATTTTGGCTACAATCAAATTCTCATTGCTCCTGAGGACAAAGAAAAGACTACTTTCACTTGTCCCTATGGCACTTTCACATTCTCGCGGATGCCATTTGGGTTATGCAATGCACCAGCAATTTTCAACGGTGTATGCTGGTCATCTTCACCGACATGGTGGAGCATTTTCTTGAGGTCTTTATCGATAATTTATCTGTGGTTAGGAATTCCTTAAATGATTGCTTGAAAAACTTGGATAAGGTCTTCGCAAGATGTGAGGAGACAAACTTGGTGTTGAATTGGGAGAAATGTCACTTCATGGTCGAAGAAGGCATAGTCCTCGGCCACAAAATTTCAAAGCATGGTATTGAGGTTGACAAGACCAAAATTGAGGTGATCTCCAAACTCCCCCTACATCCGTGAAGGGAGTGAGGAGCTTCTTGGGTCATACGGGGTTCTATCGCCGATTCATCAAGGACTTTTCTAAGGTGGTGAACCCCTTGTGTAAACTTTTGGAGAAGGATGCCAAGTTCCATTTCAACGAGGAGTGTATGAAGGCATTCAAATTGCTCAAGTTCAAGTTGACTACTACTCCAATTATCACCGCACCGGATTGGAGCTTGCCATTTGAGCTCATGTGTGACGCTAGTGATGTGGCAGTCGGAGCAGTTTTGGGGCAACGTATCAACAAAATCTTCCAACCGGTCTATTATGGAAGCAATACCATGAATGATGCCCAAGTCAACTACATAGTGACCGAAAAAGAGCTCATTGCTATTGTCTTTGCTACGGAGAAGTTCCGCCCGTACTTGATGGGTACAAAGGTGATTGTTCATACCGATCATGCGGGGCTTCGGTATTTGATGAGCAAGAAGGATTCTAAAGCAAGGTTGATATGGTGGGTGCTTCTATTACAAGAGTTTGATCTAGATATTCAAGACCGCAAGGGTAGTAAAAATCAAGTGGCGGACCACTTGTCCCGATTGGAGGAGGGGGAGGCCAAATGATGGCCTTGAGATAAATGATTCATTTCCCGACGAGCAACTCCTAGCTATTTCTATGACCGGGATGCCATGGTTCCCCGACTTTGCCAATTATCTTGTGAGTGGCATTGTACCAAATGAGTTCTCTTCAAACCACAGAAAGAAGCTCGAATGAGATTGCCTTGACTATTATTGTGATGAGCCGTTTCTTTTCCAGATATGTACCGATGGTGTGATTCGATTATGTGTGTTGGAGGAAGAACAAACGGGTATTATTGAGGCTTGCCACTCTTCACCGTATGGTGGTCACCATGGTGGAGCAAGAACGGCGGCAAAAGTTTTGAGTTGTGTATTCTATTAGCCTACTCTCTACAAGGATGCTAGTGAGCTTGTCAAGCGGTGTGATGAATGCCAAAGGGCCGGTGGGATCTTAAATAAGAATGAAATGCCTCTCACCACCATTTTGGAGATAGATATTTTCGATGTGTGGGGTATTGATTTTATGGGTCTGTTTGTTAGCTCTTGTGGAAACACCTACATTCTAGTTGCGGTGGATTATGTATCTAAATGGGTTGAGGCCATTACTTTGCCCAACAATGAAGCAAGGAGTGTGGTGGCATTCTTGAAAAAGAACATCTTCACGAGGTTTGGTACCCCAAGAGCCGTGATGGGGGTTCGCATTTTTGCAACAAGGCTTTTAATACCTTACTCACAAAGTATGGTGTCACTCACAAAGTATCAACCCCCTACCATCTTCAAGCAAGCGGACAAGTTGAAGTCTCCAACTGGGAGATAAAGAGTATTTTTTCAAAGACAGTCAATGCCAACCGGACAGATTGGCCAAGAAAATTTGATGATGCTCTTTGGGCTTATAGAACGTCCTACAAAACACCGATCGGGAAGTCTCCATACCAGTTAGTGTTCGGGAAGGCATGCCATCTTCCGGTAGAACTTGAGCATAAGGCCAGGTGGACTTTGAAGAAGGTGAACCTTGAATGGGATATCGCTGCAAATCTAAGGGTGTCACAATTGAATGAGCTTGATGAATTCTGGTATCATACCTACACAAGCTCGTTCCTTTACAAGGAGAAGATGAAGTACCTCCATGACAAGTACATCCACAACAAGGAATTTAAAGAGGGTGATCTTGTGCTATTGTTCAATTCCCGGTTACGGATGTTTCCGGGCAAGTTGAAGTCAAAATGGAGTGGCCCCTTTAAAGTGGTGAATGTAACCCCATTTGGTGCTCTAGATTTGAAAAATAAGAATGCTGAGGTGTTTAGAGTGAATGGACACCGGGTTAAACATTATCTTAGAAAGGTTGATGATGGCCACATTGTGGCGGTTCTTCATTTCAATTGATTGGTAATCTGCGTCGTGCCACGACGTTTAATAAAGCGCTTCTTGGGAGGCAACCCATGTGTCGCTTTCTTTTTCTTTTCTTCTTTGTTAGATAGGTGTTTTTTTGTGCTAACTGGTTTTGAAGTGTATGCAGGAATGGGTGTGCATTGCAGGGATTGTGCAAGAAAAATTGGCTAAGTGTCACAAAAAGTGCGGACCGCACAACCACTCTACAGCCGCACAATTCTGTGTGCGGTCCATAACTGAAAGATCAAAATTGCATGCTCTCTGAAGTTTGGCCTGTCAAAAATCCTTAACAAAGTGCTGCCGCACACAAAATTGTGTGGTCCGTAAAAATTATGTGGCCGCAATCACTTTTGTGTGGTCCGCAGAACGTCTTTGAAGGAACAGGTAGTTTGGGCCCAACGGGCCAAAGTATAAATAGGGCTTTTCTCACCTTTTTACACTTTACATTCTCTGAACCTTCAAGCCCTAAGTAAACACAGTGCATCCCTCAAAAATTCTCAAACGTCAAGCATTTCATCTCTTAGATTCTCACCTGCATCCTCCATCACTGGTATGTTCATTTCATCTTTAGATCTTTCATCTTCTCTTAGTTTGTTCTTTTGTCGAGGGTTAATTTCATGCCTAAAAATGTCAATAGCTAGTCATCTTTGCTCAAAATCATGAGGGTAGCTTCATAATTGTTAATTGGGCCCTAGGTAAATAGTTAATCGTGCTTAATTGTTAGGGCCATGTCTAATTCTTGCAAAACTTGTATGACTCGTAAAACAGTGTCGTGTTAATCCAAATTGTTCGGCTGCACACACTTTCATGCGGTCTGCAGTCTCTAAGTTAGGGTATCTGTATGCTTGAATTGTACGGACTTCACTCAAAAATATATACGGTCCGCAGTGAAATTGTGCGGCCGCACTCAAAATTGTGCGGTCTGCAGTGGACTTGTGCAGTCGCACTCATTTTTTGTGCGGTCCGCACTACTGAATGATCAGAGACTCCAGTATTTTGAACCTGGGGATGTGCGGCCGCACTCAAAATTGTGTGGTCCGCACTTTTGGCTGTGCGGCCGCACTCAAAATTGTGCGGTCCTCACTTTTGGTTGTGCGGTCACACTCACTTTTGTGCGGTCCGCACTCGAAAGTATGCGGCCGCACTCATTTTTGTGTGGTCCGCACTGCCCTTTCTGAGACTACTTTACTGCAAGTATTATGCATGCATCTGTAGTTTACAAATCTAATTGATTCTTATCCTTATGCATTGCAGACAATGGTTCGATCACATGGCAAGGGAGAACCCTCCCGAGGCTGAGGTCGAGGCAAAAACAACCTACAATTAGCAATCCAAAGATCCATAAGCAAGAAGGCTATGGCCAACCGAGTTCCTGAACCCTCCGAGACCAGTGAGTATCTCCCATCTGGGGAAGCTTCTGAGGGAAACTCCATGCAAGCACAGCCGGAAGCCCAATCACAACAAGTCCCAGGTAGATTCCACTTAGTTGATGAGTCATCCTCCCAAGCTAGTTCTTCTAAAGGTTCAGAAAAGGGTAGCCAAGATTCTGACCCCTCTTCCTCACATGCCCCTAGTGAACCAACCAATGTTGATGATGAAGATGATGCCCCAGATGACGGTAGAGGGGGAGACACTCAAGTGGGTGGTCTTGAGAGGACAAAGAAGAAGGAGATGTGGGAAGACAGATTGGTCAGCTTGACTGCTTTCAATAGATGTAGAGAGTGGTGGCCCCAGAGATCGCTCACTCTTGAGCGACAATTCTTGATTAAAGATTTGGACAAGCACAACCCAAATGTACTCAGACAATTTCAGGAGAGAAAATGATGGAAATGGTTCACCTAAAGCGCCCTAGATGCAAATGAGCACTTGGTTAAAGAATTTTATGCCAATGTGGCTCACATTAAGAAGGCTACCAAGGTGACAAAAGTGCGAAATCTGAAAATTCGATTTGACTCCTGTGCTTTGAACTCTTATGTGGGATTTGAATAAGTGGAGGTAGCCCAATACTTGGAAAAGCTGGTTATGGGTGATGCAGCTCACCCGTGGCTAGCTGAGATTTTGGCGATTCGAGGTTCAACACCTCTGTGGCTTACAGTAGGTGTTCTCATAGTTCGTGTCACCCTAAACTTTGAAGCAAAATGGTGGCAGACTTTCGTGTGCAGCCGCATTGACCCGTGCTTGAATGAGAACAACCTCCCACTTACCCGAGCAGTCCTGGTGGCTTCGATTATGGCTGGGTACCTGATCAATGTGGGTGCTATAATGTCAACCAACATCACTTTGGCTGTCCAGAAGGATGAGAGATCCTACCCTTACCCGAACTTCATCACAGAGTACTTCAATGATCAAAATGTGGAGCCGAGGCAATTTGATACTAAGGTAAAGGCCAAGAATCCTTTCTCATGGTACCACCTACAGGGTTCTGCCAACCCGAAGTTCAAGGGTAAGGCAACTACCTCCGTTGGACAGTCTGAGGAGCCAGTGGTAGTAGTTACTGATTCTGCTGCTGAGCATTCCACAGTAACCAGTCCTTCCACCGGGATAGTAGCCATGCCACCGATGTCGTCTTCTAGACCACCAACTTCATTGTCAGTGCCATTATCAGTGCCAACTTTATCCACTTATCCATAGACTGCGCTGCGAGTCTCCCAGACATTGGTGAGTCTCAACAACTGGATGCAGGCAGCTACTTCAAAGCTGTCTGGCATATCCAGTGCTGTTGCAGCACAATCAGCAGCCCCAGCAGCACCACAGGTACCTCCGTCAATGGAGGAAACAATGAAAAAGATTCTGGACAACCAGAAGACCATTATGGAGAATCTAATGGTGCATGGGGAGGTCATTGAGGAGTTGGGAAAGAAAACAAAGAAGATGCGGAAGTCTCAGGCATCGAAGAGGTCAGTGGACAAGTTGAGAAAAATGGCTGCCAAAATTGCATCTGCCGGAGATTTACGATTGGATTTACTCATGGAGACAGCACCAGCAGTACACAAGGCACCAGAGGCAGTAGCCGGCCAGTCTGAGGAGCCAGTTGCGACTGCCTATACCGCTAAGGAGATGATCCAGATGCTCAGCAACCCTGTTGTCCCTCAACAAGGTGATGATGAGATACAGCTAGAGGAGACAGAGGGTGCTGCAGATCCCATGCAAACTAAGACCACATAGGGAGTTCTCTTAACTCTCTACCCTTCCTTGTTCTTATTTTTGTTAAGCATTGAGGATAATATTTATTTTTATTCGGGGAGTGGTCTATTTTGATTGATTGACGTGTGGCCTGCAATAACTCTTATACTATTTTTTTCATTTATCTTTATTTTCTCTTTAGTATGTATATATTCTCCCCCTTCGTTTGATGTATATATTCATTTTACTTCGGTTTGTATATTCATTTATCTTTCTTTCCGTAGTGTAATTCATAGCTTCTTTACTTTGTATTTCTTAGTAGTAGAACTTCTTGTTTACTTTAGTAGTTTCTTTTTGATTTGTTAGCTTCTTTTTATGTTTGAGTGATCAATAAGCCTTTGGTTTTCTTAATGCCACGGTTCTTTCCAAAGGTGGATTTTGTGTGAACCGGGTGGCTCTTCCCAATAATGGATGCGTCACAACCTTCTTAAGGGATTGAGTCCGTTTTCTTTTATGTTTAAGCAAATATAGTAGTAATGAATAAAAGAGTCTCTAATATACTTCACTTTGTACCAACACATTTACCCACGACCTTATGGTTAAAACCAAATTGTTGGCAGAAATTAGCTCTAGTTGTGACTTTTTGACTCTTGTGTTAACTTAAGCAGTCATCGAGTGGTCCAATCGAGCCATTTGTGATTCTCAATCTCAACTAGGGTTATTGTGGGCCCTCGACTCCATTCTCTTTAGCAATCCAGCAGCGTGAGAGGTGAGGTATTGAATTGCAAGTCCAAGTTCCCGTGCTAATAGTTTAGAATTTGCCCCGAATATTTTTCTAGGCGAAATTCTAAGTGTAGCTTGGATTGAGAAATGATTGTAGGCTCTCCTTGGTCCAATTTGAAATTTGAAATCTTCCATAGCCTACCAATGTGATATCCCTAATTAACCGTTTTGGGCCTAAGCCCTCTTTCTTTCAATAACCACGTTACAAGCTTTTATTCGTTTGGTAATGACCCTCTCTTGGCACCCGATCTTTCCTTAGCATTCTTGAGAAACAATTGGAAAAAACATAAGTTTGGGGGAGAGACGAGGAGTCTGGAAGTGATAAAAGGTATAAAGAAAAGAAAGAAATGAAGAAAAGGGAAGTCAAAGAAAAGAAAGAAAGAACAAAAAGAAAAATACCAAAAAGAAAGTGAATAAGGTAGAAAGTTGAAGGGATTCAAAGAAAACAATGATGATAGGGATGGAGTAAATAGAAAAGGAGAAAAATAAATATCATGATCAAGAAAGAGTGACATTACGTCTCTCTAGTTTCCCCTAGGAAAAAGAAAATGACTCAAAGAGTCGAAAAAGTATGAGCCGAAAAGAGAAAATGGAGTGCTTGAGGAAAGATGAAACCATTCTATTCCAACAAATCCTACCTTTGCACTAAAGCCTTCATTATATCCCGCAAAAGCCCTACATGATCTCAGGTAGAGTGATCTTACATTAGTGGTAATTTACATGAGGGGCAAGCCTATGGTACTTAGATCCAGACTTATGACATTCTTTTGAGAGAGATAAGTGCACTTTGCGCAATCCTTGATTCGAGTGTTACATTCTAAAGTGAGATTTGCTAATGGAGAGTAGAGGAGGAGGAGTTTGGTATCCAAAGTGACCTACGTGAAAGAGCGAGCGTCCTTGATGAATTGAGTCAACTCTTGATGTTCTAGTGTCACATTAGAACTATGGTACTCAAAAGGTCAAATCATTGTGTTGTTGATAATTCATATGTTCTATGGGTAATCGTTGGTCCCAATTGATGTGTGATTGATTCACCATTAGGCCAGCTGAAATATCCCTTTTTCTAGTGGAGGTGGGAATTTCCTTAATTGCTTGAGGACAACCAAGAGCTTAAGTTTGGGGGAGTTGATAAGTAGGGATTTAGACCGCTTATTTGATCTCTTTTGCTTATGTTTTAGCTCAAAAATGCTTAAAGGTATTCCCAAAAACTAATAAAATATGCTTTTGTACAGGAACATTGGGAAACAGGCCAAAGGAGTCAAAATTAACTCATAAAGGAGTCAAAAGTGGACAAGGACCAAAACAAATCAAAAGGCCCACAGTGCGGACCGCACAATTATTGAGTGCGGCCGCAAAACAAGGAAGATCCATCTCATTTCTTCTTCAGAGTATGCGGACCGCACAAATATTGTGCGACCGCAAAAGAGGAGATTCAGAGAGCTGGTTTTGGGCAAGCTAAAGGAGTGCGGACCGCACCATAATTGTGCGACCGCACTCAATATTATGCGGTCCGCACTCCTTCAGCTTTCCCAAAACCAGCTCTCTGAATCTCCTCTTTTGCGGCCACACAATATTTGTGCGGTCCGCATACTCTGAAAAAGAAATAAGATGGATATTCCTTTGTTTTGCATCCGCACTCAATAATGTGCGGCCGCACTCAATAATGTGCGGCCGCACTCAATATTATGCGGTCCGCACTCAATATTATGCGGTCCGCAGAAGACAAATATCAGAGAGATGGGATGTCAAGTTCCAGAAGGAGAGACTAAGTCTAGAAAAACTTGGCTAACAAGAAATTGGGGTTAACTCAAGAAATTGATAGCCCCAATTAAAGGGTTGAATCTAGAGATAGTAAGACCCAACTTGAGCAGTTATCACTTGTTTTGTGCAATACCCATTTGGACTTGAGAAAGTCAAATTGGGCAAAACCACTCAAACTACTGAGAGGTATAGAGTGGGTAATTGCGTGTGATTGCTATATTATAACACCGACTAATTTGGCTTGTCCTAGAGTTTTCAACCCATTAGGTAACCACCTAGGTGGAAGTCACGACCCTAGATCTTTCATCATTTGAAAAACAACCAAAATCAAAAATATTATCTCCTAGTTTTATAATTGCAATCAATAGTTTAAAGTAGAAGTAGAAACAACAAACAAGAATATGGAAGTGTAATCTAAGGCATATTGTACAATTACACAAAATATATGCCTAATCCCAATTCTAACTCCCTGAGGATTCGAACCCGACTTGCGTTGGGTTTTATTATTGCTTCGACCGGCTCACTGTCTATATTTGTGGTATTAGTTTGGGTAACATCGGGTACCTATTTAATTACTAAGTCATGTTCTTTATTAGTCTGCTAACCAGTGAGATTATGGGTGAGGGTTCTTGTTCTTCTAAGGGGAAGGTGTTAGACACCCCTTAAAATCTACCTAAGGTAGCTCCATAGGATTTAGACTAAGTTTGGGATCAATTATTCATAAAATACTTTGACTAGTGATAAGGAACATGTCTTATTGTATACCTAAGTATGATATTGATAGAAAGAATGCGGGGTCCTAAAGGAATATGATTTTATGAAGAGGTTCATAAGATATATTGAAAGAGTCTTGAAATCGGTATATAAGTGGTCTAGATTTTATAAGTTTATAAAAGAGATTGAGTTATGAAAATACTTTGATTTGGGGGATGGTTATTTACATAACACTAAAAGGATGTTTTGCAAGAAAGTGATCCTAAAATTACCTCAAATTCGGAGGGTTTTCAAAGAAGAGGTTATTTTGCCGAAAATTCCTTAAGAGCGATAGTTCTTGAAGTTCTGATTTTTATTTTGAAAATGAAGCTGAGATCTGATTTCCTCTTTTGAAATTGAGCTGCTGTTTTGCAAACATCTGGATTTTAAAAATCTTTAAAGGAGAGAAAGGTGAGCGAAAAACATAATAATTTGCGAGCAGATTATAATTAGTGAGTTAAGGATCTACTTCTAACTAATTTTCCTTTTAAAACCTATATTGTTTAATACTTGCCTATGTTTATATGATACTAAAGTATAAAATAAAAGCATGTGATCTAATATATGAGTGTTATATACATGAGAAATAAAACAACAATAAAGACATAACAAATACAACTAACATTAATTTTAAACTAACATAAACAATGAACTGCACTAACGAGATAGTTAATAATGATAAAGAGTTGAGGGAAATAGGATTGGATTATGTGATTGAGCGTCAAGAAGGTAGGCCCAATAGTAAAGAAACGCGAATACAACTGACTTTGGGCTCCTTGACGAAATGCAATAAGGCTGGAACTTGGCCTGAGTTCATGAGGAACTCACAGGAGACTGTAGGAAAACTTATGAGGTTTATGTTGAGGTTACTACAAGTCACTAAGAATTATGAGGTTTATATTGAACATAAACATATAAGAATTTAGGTATGGAGACTGTAGGAAAACTTAGGACAAATATCAACAATTATCAATGACTTAATCGATTATCACTTTAGAGGGAGAATTCAGTATTTGAGTTTACCTGAGTGGAGAACATCGATCGCTGAGGGCAAAGGACCGATGGACAAATCCCAAAACCCATAGGTCACTGTGTTTGACTTTTGGATATAGAATATTCATGATGAACTCTGAATCGTGCACATGCATGCTCCAATTTGGCAGAATGAGTGAGGAAACCAGATGAAATTAAAACCCATCAGTTAGGTCTAGGGTTTTGAATTGTGTTTTTTGAATATTAATAATGAGAATAGAAAACTGAGCTTACTGGCTTTATCTCCTAAGAATAAAAGAAGTAGATTTGCGAGTTGATTTGAAGGGACAATGGAATGGTGGTTCGACTTTAAGGAGCCAGGTCCTAGCGTTTCTGATTTGGGGAAGAAAAGAGGGAAAGTTAGCAGGATTCGGGGATAATGAAGGCAAAGGGGTTGATTAGAAGTTAATTTCACGACCTTACACTAATTTGTGCAAGGTGTGTTGATTAATGGAGCTGGGCAGACGAGAGAAAACAGAGAAAAAGGGGAAAGAAGGGCGGTTGGGCATGTGACAAATGATTTAGGGTTTTTGGGGTATTGAGGCGTCTCTAAGGTTAAAGTCAAGGGAAGGGATCTGGGCCGTTAGGTTTTTTGATCAACAAACCTGATAAATCGAGGTGTTACACATTTAAGAAAATCAATTCCGGGAAAATAACCCAATTCCTTGTTAGCTAAGTTATCCTAGACGAGGTCTCTCTTTCTTAAATAGAGACTATGTCAAATAGGTATGAATCAATTTTTGCAACCATTAATTCTAAAATTGATGCATGAACTAAGATAAATAATCAACACTCAATCATAAACAAGCACTAAATTAATTACCCATAAGGTTTACACACTAGGGTTGGGTCATAACCCTAGTAATAATCTAGCTACTCATAATGGAATTTGCCAAAAATAAAGAAGAAATGCTAATTAAAATCATAATGGAAGATTAAAATGATAAAATCTAATGTTAAAATACTCAAATAAACTAAAACTTCCTAAAATAGCTAAAAGAAACGTCTACAACAGCTTTGTATGTTCAAACCTGACCTAATTTTGTGAATCTCGTTTATTTATACAGGGCCAAAAATCGCGGACAAAAATGCCCCTTGGGAGGTTCTGCGGCCGCACGATTCCATGTGCGGTCAACAGATTTCTTCAGTTGACAGGAAGGAGGCTTCTGCGGCCGTACATTTCTGGACTGCGGCCGCGAGGCAAATTTTGCAGCTGCATAATTCTTGTGCGGTCCGCACTTCACAAAGGCTTTAGGACTTGGTCTTCTTGCATATTCTCTGAACTTTGCATCTTTGTCAGTAAAAGCCTGGTTCTGCGTTCGCACAATTCATGTGCGGTCCGCACATTACTGAAAGTTCTGATGCATTTTGCTTCTTGGTTTGTGGCATCATATGGAATTCTACGGTCTGCAATTTCTTATGCGGCCGCAAAATTCCTTCTGCGGACCGCACATTTGTTCTTTTCTGCCCTTTATTGCCTTGTGCTTCGGAACACTCCTTTTTTAGTTGGATTTCATCTTGATAGACCAAACTTCCAGCATTCCTGCAATTTGCACAATTTCATTATTTTTGGGGACACAATTCAATACTTTCGGACTAAAACAAAAGCTAAAATATGCTAATAAGGTGTCAAATCCCCACTTATCAACTCCCCCAAACTTAAGTCTTTACTTATACTCAAGCAAATAAGTTAGTTCCCACCTCCAAAAGTTAAGGGTCATCTCTACGAGTCAAAGGTGAGCCATCCACACATCAGTTGGGATGAGTCACCCGATTCACACTAAAACTACCTTCGAAAAGAACCGTGGCATTAAGAAAACCAAAGATTTATTATCTACTCAAACATAAAAAGAAGCTATTAAGCAAAACAAAAGCTAATACACTACTAAAATATAAAAAAGAAGCTCATAAGCAAAAACAAAGATAACGAAGCTAATGAACAAAACTACTAAGGCTAAAATGAATCTACATAGTAAGAGAGAGAGAGAGAAGATATATACATACACATAAGAAAAGAGAATATATCATTAAAGTATTACAGGCCAAATGTATCAAAGTACCAAATAAACTCCACTCCCCGAAATAAAAGTAAGCATTGTCCCCAATGCTTAGCAAAATAAGAGTAAAAGAGGAAGAGTAAAGAAAACTCCCTATGTCTCCTTGGAAATCTCTTTGTCCCCAGCAGTGTCATCTCCCTCAGGATCAGCCAACTGAATCTCATCATCCTTAACTCTAGGTGTGGCTGGGTTGGCAAACATCTGACGCACGACCTCAACAGTGTCGACAGCAAGGTCTAGCTCTTCAGACTAGCTAGCTGGTGCCACCGGTGCAGATGGTGCTGTAGGATCCGGGACTGAATGGTGTGGGTCAAGCAACATGTCAAAGGGGAGATCTCCGGCTATAGCAACCTTGGTCACCTATCTCCGGAGCTTTGTCCACTAACTTCTTGCTGGCCTGGGACTTTCTCATCTTCTTTACTTCCTTTCCCAGCTCTTTAATCACCAACCCATGTTGTACCAAAGTGTCCATAATAGTCTTCTGGTTCTCCAAACTTTTCTTCAATATCTCCTCAAGGTCAGAAGGAACTTGTGATGCCAATGAGGTGGACTGCGCTGCAACAGTACTGGACAAGTTAGACAGCTTTACAGTAGCTGTTTGTATCTAGTTGTTGAGACTCACCAATGTCTGGGAGACTCACAGTGCAGATAGTGGATGAGGAGGCATGAGCACTGGCTTCAAAGCCGAGGTGGGAGCTGTGGTTGGAGCTGTAGTACGGGCTGTGGAGGAGGGCAGAGCCATAGATGCAGCACTAGAAGAAGGCTCGACTGAAGTGGATAGAACATCACCTACCTCAGCTACCATAGCTAGCTCATCAGACTGGCCCGCAGTGGTAGGAGGCTAAACTTTCCTCTTCGGATTGTTCGCATCCATCAGTGAATAGCAAGTAAAAGGCTTATTCAGCCTCACCTTTGTGTCATAATCCCTCGGTTCTACCCTTGCATCAGTGAGATATTCTGTAATAGTGTTGGGATACGGATAGGACGAGTCAACTTGCCGAGCAATCACTGAGATGTTGGCCGACATCACGACACCCACATTGATAGGGTACCCGGCCATAATAGAAGCAACCAAAACTATCCGAGGAATCGTAAGATGAGTCTCATTTTGTCTCGGGTCCAATCTGCTGCAGATAAAGGTTTGCCACCCCTTTTCCTCGAAACTCAGAGTGTTCCGGTGGATAGGAACCCCAATGACAATACATGGTGTTGGTGGCCCTGGTGTTTCTAGAATCTCCACTAAGCAAGGTTGGACTGCGTCTCCCAGTGCACACTTCTCCAAATACTCCTTTGGATCAACATCGTCGAAGCCCAAGTACGTGTTAAGTGTATACTGATCAAACCTCACTTTGAGGTTATGCACTTTGGTCACCTTTGTCCTATTTTTGATATGCGCCATATTGGCATAGAATCCCCGGATAAAGTATTCTTTGGCATCTACTACACTCTGAGTGAACCACATCCATCCCTTGCGCTCCGTGAACTGCCTCAAAATGGCTAGATTGTACTTCTCTAAATTTTTCAGCAGAAACTGCCTCTGAAGGGTTAGCGACCTCATTGGCCACCAGGTACGAAAGATGGTGAAGTAAGCCAAGCTAAATAATCGGTCCTCCAAAACCTCTTTCTTCTCTGCCTTTCAAGGCCGGCAGCTATAGCATGTCCCCCTCTGCCATCATCGGGGATATCATGAACTGGAGCATCCTACGCCTTAGGGACTGGTGTAGCCGATGGCTCAGAAGCCTGACTAGCACTCTCCGATCCTTTGGAAGTGCTATGAGATGAGGATGGCTCGTACCTGAGCTGGTATCTCCCTGGCGGCCTCGACTATATGACCGACTGCTCCTGAACAGAGGCTAAGTTGTACTCTAATGCTTTCCTAGATGAGACATATGAGCTCGTCTAGGGGAGATCTGCACCTCTCCCCCTGTCGGCTTTAGCTTTCTTTGTAATTGTCTTTTGTTGGCCAAGGGTTAAGGCACTCTTGCCTCGATCCCGAGAAGGTTCACCTCTCCCTTTAGATGTGTTGTCGTGTACTCTAGATCGAACCACTGTCTGTATCAAGCAAAAGCAATTGTTAGTTGCAATTCAATATTCAGACATACACTGGAGATATGCAAGTAAGCTATAAACCAAAAGACACAGTGAGGGTACACAGTTAAAACATGCTTGCAGGGGAATGATCTGCGGTCCGCACAATTTTTCTCGTGGCCGCAAAGGAGGACTTGTAGACCGCACAATTTTATTGTGCGGCCACAAAAGTGAAGTGCGATCCGCACAATTTCACTTGTCCCGCACCTCTGAAACCCAAAAGATGCCAACTCTCTGATTACAGAGAAATGGCTGATGTGCGGCCGCAACATGATTTCTGCGGTTCGCACAATTAGACATGCGTCTGCACATTGGAGTCAAAAAGTATAGACTATCTGATCACAGTAAACATGTTATTCTACGTCCGCGAATGGAATTCTACGGTCCACACATTTTATCTTGCGGACACAGAATGAGTTCTTCACTAAGTTGCCCTAAATTCCACATCTGCGGACCGCACAAATTCAAGTGCGGCCGCAAAATTCAAATGTTACGTACAATTCAATTTTTGTTTTCTATCTAGGTCTTATAATTTTGTGCACAATTTGACATGGCGACATCATAGAGTCATGAAAATATGTTAACCCAGTCCCCATAGAGCATGTATTAGTTAACTCATTACAGATTTACCCCCACATGGATACACAATTGAATTCTAATGACAAATGGCCTAAAAAGGACTAAGAATATACAAATTAAAAGAAAACGATTAACAAGAAATTGAAGCATACCGATGAATGAGTGTAATGAGTGACGGATCACAACTGTTATGTGTGTGGACAAATGAAATCACCAAGAAATTTTTAACAGAGGAATATTTTTATGCTCAGAGAGTGAAAAACGTACCAAATTCCACTTTTTTTTTTACTAAGAGAAATAAGAGCGAGTGCGGCCGCACATTTTCATCTGCGGTCCGCACAATTTTGTGTGCGGCTGTAGATTCCAAGTTAACCAGAAGGAAGCTAAGAATGTTGTTAACCAGAAGGAAGCTTAAAGAACTACTGGAAAAGAAATAGTCCCAGTTAATCAAGGTGTAGGGAAGCAGGTGCAAGTGATAAATAAATTTGCAGTATTGCAGATTCAAGATAATAATAATATTGGTGTAGTGCAAAAAAATGGGGGAGATCATGAGCCTAATAATCAACTGGTAGTAGTAGAAGATGGTAATAATCGAACTCCTAGACCTAGTCCAGTTCCTACTGGGAAAATATTAAATCCAGCATCTCCAACATTTACTCCTAGTTCACCTGGGACTGGGGTGTTAAAGGAAGGTAACAAAGGCAGTTCAGGTGTCAAAGCTAAGGATCGAGGGAATACAAGTACTAATGAAAGAAGGAATGAGGAGCCTAGAAATACTGAATCTACTGCACAATGGGTAACAAGAGCCTTTGGAGGCAACAATATTACAACTAATCAATCATGTCAAGAAATTCCATCAAAATAGTTGGACACAATGGCCATAGCTAAGCAGGAAAACTGGAATGAGCAGCTAACTTTCTCTGGTGGTAAGTTATGGTGTGATCAGGTAGAGGAAGATCAAGAGGAAGATGAAGTTGAAGATGACAATGATGATGAGGGACAAATAGAAGAAAATGATCAAGGAGAAGATGAATATAGTGTCAATGGTAAGGTGAAGTCTACTGCTGATCGAATAGAAAATGCTACATCGACAGGTGAAGAATAGGTTCTGAGTCCTAAACAGAATCAGGGGTTACAAGCTATAATAAGCTATACAGAGGCTACAACAAACCCTGCAGATCATATTCATACAGTGCCAGATCCATAAGGTACAAGAGAAAAACAACAGCTTCATGTCAATGACATTACCAGCCCAGCAAATATCAGTAATGATGGGGTACAGCAATCTATGAGTATTACAAATAAAAGAGGAGAGGTAGGGATCACAGGAAACTCAAGAACGAACACAAGGGTTGACACTCCAGTTGATATAATTAGTCAAGCATCTAAAGGGAATTTTAGCAAAAATTTGATTCCTAAGCCTACCAAGAACCAAATGATTCCACAGGAGGATGGAGAGGAGGATCATATGGGAAAAGGCAAAGATTTAGATGTAGAATCAACAATATAAAATTTCTTAAAGGTAGCAAGACAAGGTGACATCTCCCCTACGCAAATTGAAAGAGGGAAATCAGCTGGTAGGGGCAGAAAAAAGTAGTTTAAGGAAACTCCTAGTGTGCAAGCACCTGGGGTTCAAACAAGGAGGACATTATCTAAATCCAATAATTAGTGATGAATGCTATGATTTGGAATATTATATCGGTGAACACAAATAAATATTTTGAAAGTCTTATAACAATGCATAGACAACATAATTTTTAGTTTATTGGCTTGATGGAACCGATGCAATAGAGTAGAAAACTAGATAGATATAGGAGGAGAATTGGCTTTGCTCAAGCTATTGTCAATACCTCAAACAAAATCTGGGCATTTTTTGATGCGAAATATGATGTTACAATCTTGATGGACATGGTGCAACAGTTTACCGTGAAGTTAGTAAACACTGAGGATAATAAGGAATTTATTCTTACCCTCGTTTATGCTAAATGTGATGCAGTAGAACGAATAGAGCTTTGGGACTCCATGTACGTATTGGCACTACACATGACAATCCCTTGGCTCGTTGGTGGAGATTTTAATATCATTTGGGATGGGAAGAAAAAATTTGGTGGACTACCTGTTCATATAAATGAGGTTGATGACTTTAGGCATTGCGTGAACACATGTAATCTATTAGATTTGGGCTTCAAAGGGAGCATTTTACATGGTGGAATGGGCGTGCTAAAGAGGATTGTATTTTTAAATGTTTCGACAGATGCTTAGCAAATATGGAGTTACAACAAATTTGGCCGGGGCTGGAGATCATTCATCTATCAAAAATTGGTTCAGATCATAGTCCAATGCTGCTAAATTTCAATCCTAATATTGTTCATGTCTACCACCTGACAATGCACTGAAGTGGTCACTAGGTAATGTGGCAGGATCTCATGGTAAATCTACAAAGCAGCAATTGTGTCCTCTAACCAGGCTATACTTTCTCTGCTTGGCCGGGCCATCTCTTCTTGCTCGTTAATCCAGACGTAATACTCGGGAGTACATAGGCATTGTGACCAGGTCGTTCCACTCTTCTTCTAGCCTTATTATCCTGGGAATTGGAATCTGCCTGTTGTACTCATCCTCGTATGGAGTTTTAAATCTTTGCACCAAACATCACACTTTCCTGGACGTGGTGAAAGAAAACTGGACAGCTGATTTTCATGCCAATCCATTCATCTTGTTTAAATATAAGTTGAAGAAGCTAAAAAAGGCCTTGTCAATTTGGAGCAAAGCCACGTATGGTGATATTTTCCTAGAGGAGGTGGTGAAGGTGCACGAAACACAATTTGAGATGAGTCCTACAATTTAGAATAGGGAGAGACATCAAAGAGTTCAGGCAGAATTGTTCAAGTACTTGGCGTTGGAGGAAGAATTTTGGAAGCAAAAATCAGGTATGTCTTGGTTTCAAGATGGAGATAGAAATACCAAGCTCTTTCATGTCCAAGTAAATGGAAGAAGAAAAAGGTTACAATTGAGAAGAATTCAAGCTAGTGATGGGAATTGGCTAGAGGAGAATGACGAAACGGCTGCCAAAGCTGTGAGATTATTTCAAGATCAATTTACTGAAGCTACTGTCCCTAGTTCTTTTGAGCTATTAGATCATATTCCGCATTTGCTGAATAGTGAGCAGAATTGTGATTTAATGAGACAGCCTACTTGTAAAGAAGTTAAACTGGCAGTGTTTGGATTAAATAGTGAGAGCACTGGAGGGCCAAATGATTTTAATAGGAAGTTTTTTCAATACTGCTAGGATATAATTGGAGAGGATGTAGTGGAAATGGTGAAAGCTTTCTTTAATGGGTAAGATCTACCTAAGTTTGTGACTCACAAAAATTTGGTTATATTGCCAAAAAAGAAGGAGGTGATTACATTTTTAGATATGAGGCCTATTAGCCTAAGCAATTTCGTCAACAAAATTTTCTCAAGGGTCATACATGAGAGGTTAGTGAACATACTTCCTACTCTTATCTCTGATGAACAGGCAAGCTTTGTGAAGGGTAGAGGCATTGTGGAGAATGTCTTATTAACTCAAGAGATAATCACTGATATGCGACTGAGAACCAAGGCAGGGCCTAATATGGTAATTAAATTAGACACGGCGAAGGCTTATGATCGATTATCTTGGCTATTTTTGACCAAGGTACTGAGGAAAATGGGCTTTTGTGAGAGATTCATAGGCATGGTTTTTGGCTTAGTATCTAACAATTGGTACTCAGTTCTTCTCAATGGTCAACCGTATGGTTTCTTTAAATCTACTAGAGGAGTTAAGCAAGGTGATTCATTATCGCCTACTCTATTCATATTGGCAGCTGGGGCATTATCAATGGGATTGAATGCACTTCACTTGAATTTATATTTTTGTGGCTATGGGTTACCAAAGTGGAGTCCTAAGATTAATCACCGATCATACGCAGATGATACCATCATTTTTTGTTCATCGGATTCCACCTCGCTTCAACTGATCATGGATGTACTAAGTGACTACGAAGCTGCCTCTGGACAGTTGATAAATAAGGCAAAGTCAGTCGTGTATCTACATCATTCAACAAGTGAAGAAGTTGTGGCCAAGGTACAAAGGATCACTGGAATTGGTCGTCAAGATTTTCGATTCTTTTATCTTGGATGTCCTATTTTTTACACAAGAAGGAAGATGGTTTTTTATCAAGGACTCATTAATAAGGTACTCGATAAATTGCAATCTTGGAAAGGTAAGTTGTTATCGATTGAAGGTAGGGCAGTTTTAATATCCCATGTTTTGCAAAGTATGCCAATCCATTTGCTCTCAGCTGTCAATCCTCCTGCTTTCGTGATCAATAAGTTGCACAAATTATTTGCAAGTTTTTTTTTTGGGAGTAATTCAGTAGATGGAAGAGCGAGACACTGGACATCTTGGGATAAACTATACCTGCTATGTGAGGAAAGGGGTGTAGGCTTTCGATCTCTACATGATGTGTCAAAAGCTCTTTTTTATAAGTTATGGTGGAACTTTAGAACTAAACCATCTTTATTGACCTCTTTCATATGTCAAAAGTATTGTAAGAAAATGAACGCATTGGTGGTACCTTGGAGACATGGATCACATATTTGGAGGAAGATGTTAGAAGTAAGGGATCTTGTTGAGCATCACATATTATGGCAACCAAGAATGGGATCATCGCTTTTTTGGTTTGATAATTGGACAGGATTGGGAGCTCTCTATTCCGTTACACCTCCAGATTTCTTTTGTGATGAAACAATTCATAATATTTATGATGTGGTGCAGCCTCTGTTTTAAAAGGCATTTCTGGGACGAACCCCGAGGCGAGGCGTACCAAAAATGCCACGGGGCGATGGTGTGGGCGAAAGTCTCAAGAGGCGTACTCACCGTAATTTGGGGCATATGCCCGGGCGTTCGGAGCGTGTTTTTTAGTAAGGAGTAAGCCCCATAGACTTTTTTAAATTAAAACAAAATTTGTTGAATTAGTCCTTCATATAATATCCAAATTCTCAAAAGTCAGTTTGGTAATTACTCAAAAGGTTTAAAAAGAAACTCAAAAGTATTAAATTTAAAAGTAAAGACCTTTTTATTGATTTAAGCCCTAATTCATGATTTTTCTAATTTTTTATCTTGTCCGCTAGTCTGCTAATATCTTCCAAAAGCAACGAATATTAAATTTTTTTACAAATACAAAGAGAACTACATTCTTCTTCATAGCAATAAATTCAAAGTTCAAATTGCAGCTTTGCAGGTTAATCATCTTTTTTGTTCCTCCATATAGAAAACTTTATTTTTTTAGACTCAAATTACTTGTGCTTGTAAGTAATGCATAATAGATTGTTTTGATTAGTGTTTTGTGGGGATGAAGCACACATATATATAGTTTTCTTCAATTTTTATGTAATTTTACCTGTTTATAAATATTTACTGTCATTATATTATTTTATAAAATATTAAAAACTAAATACCTATGGGGCTTACGCCCCACTGAGGCATATGTAAAACGCCTCGCCTTACGCCCACGCCTTTCAAAACACTGGGTGCAGTAGGGGACATGGGATGAAGACAAAATAAGACAAATATTGCCACAGGATCTTGCCTGACATATTCTGAAAAATGTGAAACTTCCAGATTCAATTGATGTACTGGACAAACCAATATGGTTTCTTGAAACTCGAGGTGAATTTACAGCAAAATCTGCATGGGAATTTTAGAGGAGTAGAAGAGATACTGCCATCACATATAAGAATATGTGAGTGAAAGGGCTTCCATTTAAAATCTCATTCTTTATGTGAAAATTATGGAGAGGAAAACTACCATTAGATGATGCTATTCGAAGGATGGGGTATTGTATGCCTTCAAGATGTTGGTGTTGTGTGAATTCAGGGGAAGAAATAGTGGCACATGTATTTTTCAAATCATATGCAGCTAGGAAGGTGTGGTCATACTTCTTATCTTTTGCAAGGATATCTTTTGAGGGATTAAATCTAAACCAAGCATTTGTGAAATGCTGGACAGTAAAGGTGATTCCAAGGCTTCAACCAATATTTCAAGCTCTACCTTGCATTATAGTTTGGGAGTTATAGAAGAGAAGAAATAGCTACAAATATGGAGATGTGGTGTCTATTAACAGAGTTGTGTACCAAGTATCAACCACAATCCAGTCGCTTGTCAAGGTGAGGAAGCTAGGTATTCGAAATGTGCCATATAGATGGCCAGACATTCTGCAAATGATGGAGAATTACACACCTAGGTTGAAGGTAAATAAGGTATTGTGGGAGTTTCCAATGGAAGGGTGGATAAAAATCAATATTGATGGGGCATCAAGGGGAAACCTAGGCAGGAGTGCGATTGGTTATGTGCTAAGGGATGAACATGGAGATGTTATCTATGCGAGAGGCAAGGGAATTCAAGAAGTGACAAACACAATAGCGGAGGCAATAGCAATTCTTGAGGCCTTGGAGTACTGTATGCATAATGCTTTATCTAATATTTGGCTCCAAACAGATTCTATGTTGCTCAAAACGGTTATCGAAGAAATTTGAAAACCTCCTTGGATTATTGTTGAGCAGGTCGAGAAAATAAAGGAAATACTGGAGGTATGTACTGGTAGAGTGTCTCATATTTATAGGGAAGGGAACAAATTGGCGTATCATTTGGCAAATTACGGTTTGGATGTTGGATCTATTGAATGCCATGGATTTCACCATCTAGACACATATGGGAGGAGGATTGTGAATGATGACAAATTACAATGTCCATATTTGCGTTTCAAGGTTGCAAGAAGTTAGGAGGGAAGGAGGAAAGGCGTGCTACGGGAAAGAATAAGAGAAGGGATGTCATGATGGATCACCATTCTCAAATCTTTATAGAGGAAAGGGTGGTGGTTTTGGTTTATGCTAACAATGTTTGCTTTTTTGTAGGAGACGATAATGTGTCCATGCCTTATCTTTTGGTGCAAGCTCATAGGGTGGTATTAACACTTAGTGATCATTCCCTTGAAGGAGTACCAAAGATAAGCACAAGCATGGAAGCAAGGAGAAAATCGAGCTTTATATGTTCCAGCAGTGCCATTTTGAATCCAAAATTAGATGGCCATATGCTAGAGTCACACACACATAGCACTGCTCAAATCTATAAGGAGTCACAGCTCAAAGGGAGGACACAATTGAAGACTAAACTCAGTAGAACACCTCCTAGAACAAGTCCAGCTGAAGTTTCTGCACGCATAAGAAGGACAATGCCCAGACTTTTCTTTGCTTCATTCACGAGAGGTATGTGTCTTTGGCAAACAAACTTGGGAACAAATGAGGTGTTATGGCATATCAACTCCTCAAAGGTTCAGGAAGGGAGGTATCCAGGTTTTCACTCAGATCTACAGTGGAAATCACACGCAAATCTCATTAAAATGTACTAGTTTATCTGTGTACAATTCTGGTGCATGGTGGAAACTAGTAAGCATGCATGTGGAAGTGATTGTTTGTGGATAAAAAATCCAAACGATTCTAAGAATCCAACAGCACATACAGGAAGACAGGAAAAAATCATGGTAGAACACCTTGGTGCTGAAGGAGCACACACAATCAATCTGCCCAGAAACGGTAGGGTAATAAGGTCAGGTACAGGTTTTTCGGATCATTTTACGGGTAAGATGGACATACTAGGGAACAAATTTCAGCTACACATGCTATTTGGGACTATTGAGGATGACAAACATGGTTGGAAAATATGGAATCAAACGACAAAAAGCCATGAAAAGCTGTTGACAAATGGGATGGACAACATGATCGTTCATAGATGGATAGTACTGCGGATTGTATGTACGCATCAGTCCATATGTTCAGCATTAATGGTGGGTATTTTTGTGCACTCTCATGAGCATATGGAACAATTCGATCGAGAGTCATGGAGTTTCTTACAACAGATGCACAATCAAGAACTCAATACTGCCCAGATTTTCAATATTCCGGGCAAGCATGGAGAAGCTGCCTTATTCCCAACCTTGGACGCAAATCACTTACATGGAAGTTCATTTCACAATTGTGATAGTATCAGCGCATAAGGGAGTCTACACTACACAAGGAGTGATGGTCAATTTCTGGACAATGCGGACAGAATATGGCCACTACTCTAATTGGCTACGTTTTAAAAAATTTACGCGTTTGTCTAGATCAAAATGTAATATCAGTTTTGGGTATCACAGGCCCAAAATTGGTAATAAGATATATGTACTAGACATATTTTATGGTCTTACTCTTTGTAATACAACATGCTACTTTGTGTTTGTTTTTTTTTTGTTTTTATTATATATATAAAAACTAGCCTTAGGCACATCGCCTAGTGAATTTGCTAAAAATAAGTTGTGGCCGCAGATTTCATGTGCGATTGCACATCATCCATTTCTCTGACAGGCTAAACTTCAGAGAGTTGGTATTTTCACCCTCTCATTTGTGCGGTCCACAAGCTAATCGCGCGACCGCAATGTTCTTTTGCTGCAGCAGCCAAAAAATGTGCGATCAGCAGATTTTAACTGCGGTCCGCAATTCTTGTAACACTTAGCCAGATCTATGTCAACAATTCCTGTAAGTCACACACCCTTGCAGCACACTTCAAATCAAGTTAGAATAAAAATAACACCTAACTACAAAAGGAAAATGAAAAGAAACATGAGTTGCCTCCCAAGAAGCGCCTGATTTAACATCACGGTACGACGCAAAATACCATCAATTGAAATGAATGACCGCCACGACGTGGATATCTCCAACTTTCCCCAAGTAGTGCTTCACTCGGTGACTATTGACTCAGAATACTTTATTATTTTTGTTCTTCAAGTCTAATGCACCAAAAGGTATCACACCCACAATTTCAAAAGGACCACTCCATTTAAACTTTATCTTCCCGGGAAACATCCTCAACCTTGAGTTAAACAACAATACAAGATCGCCCACATTGAACTCTTTGTTCCAAATGTATTTGTCATGAAGATATTTCATCTTTCTTTGTACAAGGACGAACTTGCATAAGCATGGTACCGGAACTCATCTAATTCATTGAAATGTGCAACCCTCAAGTTAGCAGCTACATCCCAATCAAGATTCAACTTCTTTATAGCCCACATGGCCTTGTGCTCTAGTTTCACCGGAAGATGACAAGAGTTTCCGAATACCAACTGGTATGGCGACATCCTGATAGATGTTTTGTAAGCCATCTGATCAGCCCATAATGCATCATCAAGCTTCTTGGACCAATCCGTCCAATTAGCATTCACTGTTTTGGAAAAGATACTCTTTATCTCCTGATTGGAGACTTCCAGTTGCCCACTAGCTTTTGGGCGATAAGGGGTCGTGACTTTGTGAGTAACACCATACTTGCTACACAAAGTGTTGAAATTCTTGTTGCAAAAATGTAACCCCCCATCGCTTATAATAAAATGTGGGGTACCAAACCTTGTGAAAATATTCTTCTTCAAGAAAGCCACCACACTTCTTGCCTCGTTATTGGGTAAAGCAATGGCCTCAACCCATTTGGACGCATAATCAACTGCGACCAAAGTATAGGTGTTTCCACAAGAACTAACAAAAGGTCCCATGAAGTCAATAGCCCACACATCGAAAATATCAATCTCCAAGATGGTTATGAGAGGCATTTCATTCTTCTTTGAGATTCCACCGGCCCCTTGACATTCATCACTTCTCTTCACTAGCTCACTTGCATCATTATAAAGAGTGGGCCAATAAAAGCTGCAACTAAGCACTTTGGCCACCGTTCTTGCTCCACCATGATGACCACCATATAACAAAGAATGACAATACCCAAGAATTTCATCTTGCTCTTCTTCCGATACACATCTTCTAATCACCCCATCCGTACAAATCCGAAAAAGATATGGTTTATTCCAATAATAATCTTGACAATCCAATTTGAGCTTATTCCTTTGGTTTGAAGAGAACTCATCCGAAATGATTCCACACACAAGAAAATTTGCTAGATCTGCAAATAATGGCACCTCTTTCATTGAAATAGCTAAGAGTTGCTCATCAGGGAATAAGTCATTGATTTCAAGGCCATCATGCGGCCTCCCCTCCTCCTCCAAACGAGACAAGTGGTCTGCCACTTGGTTTTCCCTCCATTTTCTATCTTGGATGTCATTATCAAACTCTTACAACAAAATCACTAATCTCATCAACCGAGCTTTGGAGTCCTTCTTGCTCATAAGATACCGAAGCGCCGCATGATCCGTGTGGACAATGACTTTTGCACCCATCAATTATGGGCGGAACTTCTCAATTGCAAACACAATGGCAAGGAGCTCTTTCTCCGTAACGGTATAGTTGACTTGGGAACTATTCATGGTCTTACTAGTATAGTAGACCGGATGAAAATTTTTATTGATGTGTTGCCCCAAAACAGCCTCAACCACTACGTCACTTGCATCACACATAAGTTCAAAAGGGACACTTCAATTTGGAGCGGTGATGATGGGAGTAGTTGTCAACTTGAACTTCAATAATTCAAAAGCCCTCATGCAATCATCATTGAAGTTGAACTTAGCATCCTTCTCAAGAAGCTTGCACAACGGGTTCACCACCTTAGAGAAATCTTTGATGAAACGCCGGTAAAACCCCGCGTGGCCTAAGAAACTCCGCACACCCTTTATCGAAGTTGGAGGTGAAAGTTTAGAAATCACCTCAAATTTTGCCTTGTCAACCTCAATTACATACTTTATGATTTTGTGGCCAAGGACAATGCCTTCCTCGACCATGAAATGACATTTCTCCTAATTAAGCACCAAATTTGTTTCTTCACATCTAGCCAATACTTTATCCAAATTTGCAAGACAATCATCAAAAGAATCCCCAACCACCGAGAAGTCATCCATGAAAATTTCAAGGTAGTCCTCCAACATGTCCGTGAAGATAGCCATCATACACCTTTGAAAAGTCGTTGGTGCATTGCACAAACCAAATGGCATCCGCTTGAAGGCGAAAGTGCCATAGGGACAAGTAAAGCTTGTTTTCTCTTGATCTTCCAGACCAATAAGAATTTGGTTGTAGCCCGAATACCCATAAAGAAAGTAATAGAAAGCACAGACGGCCAAACTATCGAGCATTTGGTCTAAGAAATGAAGTGAAAAGTGATCATTCCTTGTGACTTTGTTGAGCTTCCGATAGTCCATACAAACCCTCCATTCGGTCACCATTCTTGTAGGAATCAACTTATTCTTGTCATTGGTGACCACCGTCATGCCCCCTTTCTTTGGGACACATTGAACCGGAGAATTCCACGAACTATCGAAGATGGGGTAGACCACCCTGGCATCCAGCCACTTGATAATCTACTTCTTGACAACTTCTTGCATAGCCTCATTGAGTCTCCTTTGATGTTCTATAGATGGTTTGGCTCGATCCTCTAACTTGATCTTATGCATGCAAAAGGCGAAGCTTATCCCTCGAATATCCGCCAATGTCCACCCAATAACCTTCTTTCTTTTGTGTAGCACCGCCTGTCACGCCCCAAACTCGGGGAGCACGACCGGTGTTCAATCGAGAGAACCCGGCCGAGCAAGCCTGTTAGATTACCTTCTACCCAAACTTATTTATGAATAAAGAGGAGATGTACTCCATTAATCAAACATTTAAAAGATTTTATTAACAACTTCCTTTTTATTCCCATTAACAGTTTCATTCATAATTTTCAAAAATATTACGAGTTTATAGAATTAATGAAGAAACATGATTTTCAAATACCAACATTTCTAGTTCAATTCCAAATATCAACCATAGCCCATAACCTGTCTACGGAGCCTCAAAGTACAATAGAAGAGTAATAGGCAAATGTCGGCGACAAGTCCCCGACTATACCTCAAAACACAGTGCATGGGAAACACAAGATACATGACCCCGAAATGAAGGGGGCTCACCAAGTCAGCTGAAGAAAGTGTACCGTTATCACATATCAATGCCGCCTGCTGTGGATCCACCTACATCCATTAAAGATGCAGCGCCCCCGGCAAAAGGGACATTAGTACTGTCGAATAGTACTAGTATGTAAAGCTAAAAGTCCTCTTCCAAATAGAATGACCATATAAGAAAAGATAACACATAGAAATAGCAAGTCACAATCAACAATATCCAAATGTCCAGTTAAAACATAATAATTTTCAAAATACGAACTTCATATACAATTTTGGTGAGTTTTACTTGTTAATCTTCCAAAATTTGAGCAAGACTTGATGAATAATTAGCCTAGGGTTTCCTCTCTCTCTAAAACACTCTCACTTCTCTCTAAAACATCAGATATTTGGCTCACTAATGGTACAAATCGTCTATTTAACGAAGTACGGTTGGGTTTTAAAAACCCAAAATAAAGCATAATGCTTATGTGATCCACAGAATAGGCCACATAATTGCCCTCCAGAATTGCTGAAATCTGACTCGGTTTGCGGTCATTATGCGGCCCACGGACCTGTTCTGCGGTCGCATAATACGTCGTAGAACCTCCCTCCGAAAAATCTCAAAGCTAGATATGCGATCAGAGTGCGACCCGCGAAATGGTTTTGCGGTCGCATAATGGGCCGCGAAAATGACATAAAAATAGCCCAAAAGACTGTCTCAATCTGCGGCCATTATACGATCCGCAGAGTGATTTTGTGGCCGCATATTGTGCCACAGAAGTGCATTTCTTCTTCCCAAAAAAAAATTTACTTTCCAATGCATTGTTCAACCCAAAAGTCTGAGCCGCGGCGAGCAAGTTCATCGTGAAGAATTTCTAAAATCCTCAAACACGTATACCTACTCCGGCACCACGAAATCTTGAATTCGTTTGCGAAATGTTACGGGGCTTTATACTTAAGTACTTTGAAATTTTCCAGGTTGTTACACCGCCAATGTGGAATCTACATGCATGTTAGTCAAATAAGAGGAAAGAATAACCGGTAAAGTAGAACAAGGGCCATAAAACTCATACCGAAGATGCGGAGGAAATGGTTTCAACTCCAAGGTGGGAGGCTCTTCAATAGAAGGCTTTGTAGGAGAAGTTGTCCTATTTTCAAGATCCAAAGATAATTTTCGGGGTGCATAGTTATACGACCCCATTCCTTGAAAAGAGTTCACACATTCCATGAAGCCATCCATCTCGTTATCATCAAAGTTGAGAAAGACGGCCTCCAACATATCACTAACATTGATTGTAGAACTTGTGTCATCAATAATAACATCGATCACCAAGTCCACAAACGAACACACCTCATTGCTATTTGGTTGCCGCACGGACTTGCATACATGGAATACCATGTTTTCATCACCAACCCGGAATGTAAGCTCTCCGGCTTCAACATCACAAAGATCTTTCCCCATAGCAAGGAAAGGTCTCCCAAGAATAATCGGCACTTCATAATCAACCTCACAATCTAGAATGAAAAAATCCACCGGAAGAATGAATTTATCAACACAAACCAAGACATCTTCAATCACTCCCAAAGGCCTCTTCATGGTACGATCGGCCATTTTTAATCTTATAGAAGTGGGTCTTGGTTTCCCAATCCCTAAAGTTTTGAAAACCGAATAGGGCATCAAATTGATACTTGCCCCAAGATCACAAAGAGCTTTAGCAAACTCGGAATTTCTAATTGTACAAGGAATCGTAAAAGAACCGGGATCCTCCAACTTAGGAGCCATTGAATGCACAATTGCAATCACTTGATGATTGACTTTGATAGTTTCAAAATTCATTGAACGCTTCTTTGTCACGAGATCCTTCATAAACTTGGCATAACCGGACATTTGTTCCAAAGCTTCAACTAATGGCACATTGATTGAGAGACTCTTCATCATCTTAATGAAATTCTTAAATTGATTCTTACCATTTTGCTTGGCAAGTCTTTGAGGGTATGGAGGTGGAGGCTTAGGCAATGGTGCCTTAGCCTTTTGCACTACCAGCTTCGATATTTCAATAATGTGATCCCTAGACAAGTTCACCTTCTCTTCAGTCTCTTCCACAGTATCATCAATATCAATCCGAACTTCATCATTGGGTTGCACCATATTGTTCGGGATCTCCTCTTCTTGTACCACTTGCTCATCATCCACAAGTTGCCTTTGACTTGAGGTGAGTGCATTCCCACCTCTTTCACTTCTTGTAGTAACGGCCATGGAATGTCCCGTGTTGTTTCCACCCTTTGGGTTTACTACCGTGTCACTTGGTAGTGCCCTCTTAGGATGAGAATTTAGAGCTTGAGAGATTTGCCCGATTTGAACTTCTATGTTGCGGATTGATGTGTTGTGTGAGGCACGTTAGGTATCCGAATCGGCATTCTTTTCCATCATTTGCTTGAACATAATTTCAATACACCCCATTTTGTTCTTTGAAGAACTTGAACCACGGGAAGGATAAGGAGGTTGGTTGCTTGGTTGTTGATACATCGGGGGCCTTTGAAAACCCGATCCCCGATTTCCTTGATTGTTATTCCATCCGCCTTGATTATTGCCTCCCCCCCCCCCCCCATTTTTCTTAATTATATCCACTCCAATTTCCTTGATTGTTGTTATTATGCCAATTCTCTTGATTGTTGTTTCCGCTCCAATTGTCTTGATTGTTAGAATTTCAATTGCCTTGTTTCTTTGAGGTCGCCATTGTACTTCCTCCTCTTGTTCATTATAAGAATCATCTTGCTCAAAACCACTATCTTCTTGCACATAATTCTCCACTCGATTTTGCACTTGTAGATCCTTGGTCCTCCTTTTGTTTACCATCATGTTCACTCTCTCCATAGCATTGACTTGCTTAGGATTTTGTACTTGATTTAGTTGGGCCTTTTCTAGTTGTGCCATGGTGGTTGTCAACTCGACAATGGCTTGCCCATGGTCTTGCAACTCATTGTGAAGGTGGATCACGTTTGGGTTACCTTGTGGAACATTGGCCCGGAATTTCCAAGCCAATGACGTTTTCATCATCTCATCCAAAATCTCACACGCCTCCACATAAGGCATAGTCATGAAGTTTCCACCGGCAAGTTGATTGACTACACATTGGTTGGTTGTGTTAATCCCACGATATAAAGTTTGTTGAATCATGTTCTCTGTCATATCGTTGTTGGGACATTCCTTAACCATTGTTCTATAATGTTCCCATATCTCATGTAGTGGATCATTCGACTCTTGCTTGAATGCCAAAATCTCATCTCGAAGTGTAGCCATGTGCCCCGGAGAGAAGAACTTAGAAATATACTTTTTGGCCAAATCATCCCAAGTGTGAATGGAATGGTTCGGAAAACATTCCAACCAATATAAAGCTTTCCTCCATAGAGAGAATTGAAAAAGTCTTAGCCTCAATGCATCCTCAGAGACATTTATTTGTTTGCTCCCCCAACAAGTATCCACAAACCCCTTCAATAGTTTGTACACATTTTGAGTTGGAGCACCGGTGAAGAAACCCCGTTGCTCAAGTAAAGTGATCATCACATTGGTGATTTGAAAGTTGCTCGCCCTAATACGGGGAATGACTATTGCACTTGCATATCCTTCATTAGGTAATATCCGGTGTAGAGCCGCTCGTGGTGGAGGTGGAGGTGGAGCGGGGACATTTTCATGAGGCACTCGACCTATTCTATTGGCTTGAGGTTCAAGAGGAACCTCATCAACTTGCTCATCCTCAACATCCACATCCCCCAAAGGCAAATTTTCGAGCTCATTGTTCGCCATGGTTATACCTACGATTTCTCACACAAGTTAATAACACAGAAGGAAAAGAAGATATTCCAAAAACACACCCAAATATATAGCTAACACCGTTTTAACTCCCCGGCAACAGTGCCAAAAATTAATCCACGTCCAATCCGCACTCAATAGTGAGTGGAAACGGTCGTTGGAAGAATAGTACCCAACAAGAGTCGGGGTCGATTTCCACAGGGAGTTACTAGGGGAGTTAGGAGTATACACTTGACGAAAGAGAAAGGAATAGCTAAATTGCACTTCCACACAGGTTTCGATTTCTAATTCTAATTTTACTCTAGCAATTATAAGCTAAGAAAAGAAACTAGAAGCGAATCAGTATTTTTGGTATTTTTCTAAATAGTTTAAAGGCCTAGGGCTGTGACCATAACCTAGGTGTTTGCCTAATGGGATAAAGACCTTAATTCTTGTTTTGTTGATTGGGGTGTATTATAGCTCTCAACTCTACGTTACCCATTTAATAACTCTCGATCATAGAGTGATTTTTCCCAATTTGCCTTTCTCAAGTCCAAATGGGTATCAACCAAAACAGTTAATAAGGGCTCAAGTTGGGTTCTTACTATCTCTACTTTGAACCCTTTAATTAGGTTAATCAATCTCTCAATTAACCCAATTCCTTGTTATCTAAGTTATCCTAGACTAAGTCTCTCTTTCTCAAGTAGAGACTAAGTCAAATAGGTATGAATCATTGTTTGCAACCATTAATTCTAAAATTGATGCATGAACTAAGCTAAAAAATCAACACTCAATCATAAACAAGCACTAAATTAGTTACTCATAAGGTTTACACACTAGGGTTAGGTCACAACCCTAGTAAAAATCTAGCTACTCATTATGGAATTTGCAGAAAATAAAGAAGAAAAGCTAATTAAACTCATAATGGAATATTAAAATGATGAAATCTAATGTTAAAATACTCAAATAAGCTAAAACTTCTTAAAATAGCTAAAAGAAACGGCTATAACAGCTTTGTATGTTCAAACTTAACCTAATTTTGTTAAACTCGTCTATTTATACAGGGCCAAAAGTTACGGACAAAAATGCCCCTCGGGAGGTTCTGCGGCCGCACAATTTCATGTGCGTTCCGCAGATTTCTTCAGTTGGCAGGAAGGAGGTTTCTGCGGCCGCACATTTCTGAACTGCGGTCGCGAGGCAAACTTGTGCAGCCACATAATTCTTGTGCGGTCCGCACTTCACAAAGGCTTCAGGACTTGGTCTTTTTGCATATTCTCTGAACTTTGCATTTTTGTCAGTAAAGCCTGGTTCTGCGGCCGCACATTGTTGAAAGTTCTGTTGCATTTTGCTTCCTGGTTTGCAGCCGCAGAATTCCTTCTGCGGACCGCACATTTGTGCTTCTACGCCCTTTATTCCTTGTACTTCGGAACACTCATTTTTTAGTCGGATTTCATCTTGATAGACCAAACTTCCAATATTCCTGCAATTTGCACAATTTCATTAGTTTTGGGGACACAATTAAATACTTTTGAACTAAAACAAAAGCTAAAATGTGCTAATAAGCAGTCAAAATCCCCACTTATCAGAAAACACGGGGACCGTTGGATCCTTGTGATCCAACAGCTGAGATAATGTCTAATACTGGTTCGAGATTAAACAAAACTAGGGATAATTTGTGACCGTTGATGATTTGAATCAACGACTCAGATTGCTTATGTTTGTTTTGTGAGTGGGATTAGATAGTGACGTGGCGCGACCTCGTTGGTTCGCAAGCAGTGGCATAGATTGCCAACTTGGAATGAGATGGGGTATTTGGACTAGGTCAGGCCCGGATTGGGCTTGGTATTTGGGCTGGTTTTGATTTAATGAATAGTCACTTTATTTTTAATGAAGGAATTACAATTGTAGCCTTTTAGTTTTTAACCCTCTTAAACTTAATTTAAATAAGCTTAACAATTTCAATAAAATATGATAAAATTATAATTACTATATGTTACTAATTATTTTAATTAATTATCTATAAATAACACATATTTCAAATTATAGCACTAATGTCAAAATATTAACATAGTAACCTAATTCACTGGAAATTAAGGAGTAATTTTGTCAAATTATAAAACTATGTAATGTATATACAAAAGTTACTTTTATAATAGTAAATATATTTGTAATTACACAATATCAGTACTACATGATTAATTTTAAAACTATTACTTAATTAATTTATAAAATAGATATTCATTAATAGAAAATACCTTTAAAGTATTTATCGTAAATTGTTAAGCGTGAATAATTAATTTTAAATGGGTGGGTCAAAATTGGCCGTCAACAATCTTTGAGATAGAATCATGATCGAGGCTCACAACTCCAAGTATTCCGTGCACCCAGGCTCTACAAAGATGTACGATGACCTCAAGGAAGTTTACTGGAGGAATTACATGAAGAGGGATGTGGCGGACTTTGTAGCGAGATGCCCACACTGTCAGTAAGTGAAGGTCGAGAACCAGAAGCCTAGTGGCTTAGCACTGAACATAGAGATTTTCATGTGGAAGTGGGAAAGAATAATATGGACTTTGTAGCAAGTCTACCTCGTAAGTTTGACTCAATTTGGGTGATTGTGGATCGGCTCACGAAATTAGCACACTTCTTGCCTGTCAAGGCTACAGACACAACATAACATTATGCTCAGTTGTATATCAAGAAAATAGTTAGGTTGCACGACACTCCAGTTTCTATCATCTCAGATCGAGGGGCGCAGTTCACTGCTAATTTCTGGCAGAAATTTAAGCAAAGTTTAGGTACTCAGATAAATATTGGTACAACTTTTCATCCACAGACCGATGAGAAGGAAGAGTAGACCATTCAGACGCTTGAGGATATGTTGCGCGTTTGTGTTCTTGACTTCAAAGATAGCTGGGATAATCATTTTCCATTGATAGAATTTGCTTATAACAAGAGCTACCATGCCAACATCCAAATGGCGCTATTCGAAGCTTTATATGGTAGGAGATGTAGATCTCCCATTGGTTGGATCGGGGTTAGGGAAGCAGAATTGATAGGGACAGACCTCGTCCATCAGGCTATGGAGAAGGTTAAGATCATTAAGAAACTGTTAAAAACTGCTCAGAGTCACCAGAAGTCCTATTCGGATGTGCGTCGCAGAGATTTGGAGTTCAAATAGGATGATTGGGTATTCTTAAAGGTTTCTCCCATGAAGGGTATAATGCGATTTGGAAAGAAAGGAAAATAGAGTCCAAGGTATATCGGGCCGTACATAATCTTGTAGAGGGTTGGCCAAGTGGCCTATAAGCTGTAGTTAACTCCAGAGATGTCTTTAGTACACCCGACGTTTCATGTGTCCATGTGGAAGAAGGTAGTTGGAGACTCGTCGCTCATTATTCCAATAGAGACTATTGAATTTAATGAAGAATTGACCTACAAGGAGATTCCGGTTGCCATTCTTTATAGACAAGTTTGAAAGTTGAAGAAAAAAGTGTTTGCCTCCGTGAAAGTACTATGGTGAAACCAACAAGTTAAAGAGGCCACCTAGGAGGCTGAGAAGGATATGAAAATGAAATACCCTCACCTATTTGTGTAGCCATATTATTGTGTTTTAAAAGAATGCTAGGAACCTACTTTTCATGATTTATGTTCAGCTTGTACAGTTTATGCTAAAAGCCCCTTTTGATAATATAATGCCAATGATGTTATGGTTGGTGTTGTTTTCATGCTATGATATGTCATTGTGTTATGAATATGCTGTTAGGACTGGTTTCTGGGGCTCTATGACAGGTGTATAGGCCCAAATACAGGAGAGGCTCTGCCAAAATTTTTGAAACTTTGGGGAGTTAGTCAAATTTGAAACTTCTATTGTGTGAGTGAAAAGTTGAGTCACCTTGGGTGTCTATGATGGACTTTGGCCCTCATTCAAGGACGAATGATCCTAAGTGGGGGAGGATTTAAGGCCCGTAAAAATTTTCCTAGAATTTGAGATTTCATGGTGCTGGGGCAGGCTAATGTGTTTTGAAGGGTTGGTGGAAATTTTTGCAGAACATGGCATTTTTGCGGTCCAATATACAATCGCATAACCATTTCGCGGGTCGCACTTCCATCGCAGAACCAGCATGAGAGTTTTCTTGAAGGAGTTTTCGTGGTCCATTTTGCGGCTGTAAAAGTGATCTGCGGACTACAGATCTGCCTCAGACTTGGCTAGGCCAGGCCAGTTTTGGAGAGCGATTTTGCGGTCCCTTTCGCGGACCGCAGACCTGTTTGGCTGTGCATTTTGCGATCACAGATTGGGTTTGCAGGGTCTATTTTGTGTAACTTATAACCCGACCCTATTTTTGATTAAACATCATTAGTGTCACAATATTATAAAAATCTTCCTACTTAGTCCATAAATTAAGGAATTTAAAGTAAGAAGTGTGCTTACCTGCTTGATCAAAGGCTTTCATGAGTAAGGGCATGTGGTCTGAGCCAGTTCTCACCAAATGTTTGACATTAGTTATTTGGAATTTTTGACTCCACTTGTCGTTGATGAATATTCTTTCAAGTCTTTTTTAAATTCTCTTTCTTGGACACCTATTGTTACACCAAGTGAATTTAGGACCAGTGTATCCTAAATCAGTAGTGCCACAATTGTCAATATAATTGTTGAATTCAATACTCGTGTGCATTCTGTAAGGTTTGCCACCCAGTTTTTCCTCCGGATCTAAGATGACATTAAAATCTCCCCCAATGCACCAAGGACCCTTAACTTCTAGACTTATTTCCTCTAGACTATACCAAAGATTTCTTCTTTCCGCATTAGTGCATTTAGCATAAATAGATGTGATACTAATAGGAGGATATTTAGTATCATCTTCTACCCATATAGTGATTTGTTTCTCATAATTGAAGGTGACTATGTCATTACTATATCATTTCAGAAATACCATATCTTTCCATTGTCATTAGAAGCTTCATGTGAACAGGATAAAAAATCATAAGGATAAATGGATTCAGGGAGAGGAGAAAATAGCAAAAGTAGCTATCAGACACTTCAACAAAATTTTCAATCTCCGAACTCCAAGTCTTGATCCTACTATTCTAAATTGTATCACCAAAAGGATCACTGATGAAGATAGATACAGGATGGATGAGATTCCTAGCGAGGAAGAGATAAAAAAAATAGTGTTTGATCTATCAGCTACAAGTACTGCTGGGCCAGATGGATTCAATGGTATATTCTTTCAAAACAGTTGGGACATCATCAAGGAAGATATCAATGCTTTTGTGTGGGATTTCTTCAAAGGTATTCCTCTTACTAATTTCTATACTCATACTTGTTTGGTCCTAATTAACAAAACAGATGCCCTGTCACTTTTAATGAATTTATACCTATTAGTCTCTTTAATTTTACTAACAAGATTATTTCTAAAATACTCTCTCTTAGACTAAACCCTCTATTAACAAGATTAATTACTCCAAACCATGGTGGTTTTGTTAAAGAAAGGCGTATTTCTGAAAATGTGTTGTTAACTCAAGATATTGTTCAATCTATTTCTCAAGTCAATAATGGTGGCAATATTGTTATAAAATTAGATACGGCCAAAGCATATGATAAAATTTCTTGAAACTTTATCACTGTTGTGCTTAGGAGATTTAGTTTCTCAGAGTATTGGATTAATTTGATAATAAACCTTCTCTCTAGTGTTTGGTACTCTCTGATATTTAATGAAAATAGAAAGATTTTCTTCACATCTAGTCAAGGATTAAAACAAGGTGATCCATTATTACCATCACTTTTTATTCTTGTTGGAGAAGTCTTCACATGCTCCTTGAATAAGTTGTTTCTTGATAGCTCTTATACCCATTTCTCTATGCCTTCCAAAGCATATGATAGAATTTCTTGAAACTTTATCACTGTTGTGCTTAGGAGATTTGGTTTCTCAGAGTATTGGATTTATTTGATAATAAACCTTCTCTCTGGTGTTTGGTACTCTCTGATAATTAATGAAAATAGAAAGGGTTTCTTCACATCTAGTCAAGGATTAAAACAAGGTGATCCATTATCACCATCACTGTTTATCCTTGTTGCAGAAGTCTTCACATGCTCCTTGAATAAGTTATTTCTTGATAGCTCTTATGCCCCCTTCTCTATGTCTTCCAATGTTACTAGTATTAATCATCTTGCATATGCATATGACATTGTTATATTCACCAGTGGTAACATTAATTCTATTAATCTCATCATGGATGTCATTAGGAGGTATGAAGATAGGTCTGGGTAAAAAGTCAATAGTGATAAGAGTTTCTTTTTAACTGCGCCTAATACTTGTGCCAATAGAATTAATAGAAATAGAAATATCACGGGCTTCAGGGATAAGAATTTCCCTTTTAATTACTTAGGTTGTCCAATTTATATTGGTAGGAAGAAGATTGCTTATTTTGATTGTTTGGTAAATAAAATTGTTAAGAAATTGAATGGTTGGCATGGAAAAAGCCTTTCCTATGGAGGTAGAATTATCTTAATAAAGCATGTCTTGCAATCATTGCCTATCTATAATCTTTCTGCTATGTCTCCCCCCCCCTAAAAGTACTTTTAATCTCATTCAAAAATGTTTTGCTAATTTCTTTTGGGGTCTCTCTGGTGAGAAAAAGAATTTTCATTGGAGATCTTGGAAGAGCTATGCTATCCTTTAGATGAGGGAGGTATAGATATTACGAAGATGGAAACTTTTGATAACATGTTAGCTGCTAAAAGATGGTGGAAAATTAGAATAATTCTTTCTTTGTGGGCTGATTATATGAAGCATAAATACTGTCCGCGGTCTCATTTGGTGAATAAAAAAAATCAGATAATGACTCACATTAATGGAAAAAACTGAGAAAAATCAGAGACAAAACAGAACCTCATATATTGTGGCTTATAAACTCTAAAAACTCGAGCATTAGATGGGATAACTGGACAGGTAAGGGCCATGAAAACTTTACATGAGGATATCAATACTAATCCTAAGGTGCAGGTTAAAGAGTATATTCAAAACGGAGAGTGAAACAAGAATAAACTAGGAAGTATCTTCTCTGAAGAGACTATGGAACATATCATGAAGATTAACATTGGAGACCAGAACATTCCTGATCAACCTATTTGGGACCTCACAGAGAATGGTAAGTACTCAAACAAAACCACTTACAATCTGCTCAGAAACAACAGAACAAAGATTAATTCTTGCACAAGGTATGACACTCTAGCATCCCTTTTAAAATATCCTTCTTTGCTTGGAGATTATGGTTATCTAAACTTCCATTTGATGAAATCATTCTTAATTTTTGAAAGCATATTGTTTCTAAATGTTCATGTTGTACTAACCATGTCAATGAGTCTATACAATATGTCTTTATAGAAAGTGATGTAGCTAAAGATATTTGGAAAGACATTGGTGACCCGATGGGGATAAAACATGTACAAATGCCTGTCAGAGGATGGTTCAATCACTAGTGAAAACAAAAATACAACAATGAAGTCCACAAACAGATTCTTCAAATTACTCCAACCATCATTTGTTGGGAAATTTGGAAGGCTAGATGTTCTGCAGATATGGGGATCAAAAACGATTCAACTATTACAAGATGAAGCAACATATATTTTGGAATATTCAAGCAGTTGTACAAAGAGTTTTCCTTAAATGCAAACTGATATTGCCCTGGGTCAAATTCTGTGACGATATGATAAAATTACAGCATGTTCAAGAGGCCATCATTGTCACTTGGTTGAAGACTCCTCAGGGAACACACAAGTTAAATACCGATGGTAGCAATATCCAAGGTAATGGTTAAGCTGGTCTTGGTGGTACTCTGAGAGATGATCAAGGTGACTTCTGTATGGCCTATGCTATCCCAGCTAAATGTGATAGCCACAATGAAGCTGAAGCTCAGGCAGCACCGTTCGGGATTAAATGGTGCATATAAAATGGGGTCACTAATTTTACAATTAACTTGACTCTCTTTTAGTGACAAACATGCTGAAGAACAACCATACTCAACACTACAAATTGCGAAGAACTATGGAGGAGATCTCACAGTACATGAACCATGCTAGTATCACTCCTACTCATTGCTATAGGGAAGCTAACCAAGTAGTAGATATTTTTAGCAAAGTATGCAACTAATGCTATGGAGGATAATATCTACCTCTCCTTTAATCAACTGCCCAGGAGAGCAAAAAGACCCTTTCTTTTGGACAAATTCCAAGTTCCTAGTGTTAGAACTAAGTACGACAAAGCGAACTTTTTTATTAATTAGATATACTTTGTACCTTCACAGAGGTTGATAATTTGATCACCTGACTGTGTTGTAATCTATGGAGGTAAGGAAATCCTCCTCCTTTATTATAGATATATACAACACACCCAGATTCACTGGGAAATTTAATTTTTTTTTTAAAAAAAACTGATCTGTCATTTGACTCCTAAAACTCTCTTCTCATTATCATTTCTGTTAAAGCATTAACTGGTTCGAACCAAATAATTGTATGATTTACTTAGTCTGATTTTAAAATTTAAACAACTCTAGTTTTATATTTCCAATTTGGTTTATTTCGGTTCAAATTGAGTCAGTCCAGATCCTGTACAACTCTAAAGCCACGGCCCACGTGAGGTCTGCATTATGCAACACATAAGAATCCGAATACCGAGTTAAGCAGGAGCTTATACATTACAAAGGGGTCTTGTAATTACACTTGCATTTTACAAACCAAATATTCGGAATAATACCTAGCTAAACATGGCATCCAGGTCTTCAACTAATATTCTTGTTTTATTCGCTGTCTTCCTCATGTTTGCTATTTGGTTAGTTCTCTCTCTTTTACTATGAAAACTACTGTACACTATGTAGCGAAGTAGGAGTAACTAATACTCGCTCTAACATTTCCCATTTTTCTTTTCTCTTGATTCTTCCCCGATCGATCGAGTTGTATAGATCGTACGTAGTATATGCATTTCTTTGTGTCTCTTTATATAAATAGCTTTGCAAAATTGATACTTAATGAGAAAGTTTTTGTAGTTGTGTTGACTAAAAAGATAGAAGCAGAAGGCATGGATGAAGTTGTTGCAGGTGAAAGAGAAATAGCAAAGATAGAACTAGTGAGAAGCAATACGCTCCCACAAATTGGTAGATGCCCACAGTATTCTTGTCAAACTGACAATGACTGTCGTAGATCGATGCCCGTTTTGTCATTCCCATGGTTACTGTCTCAACCCCTAATTAATCGTGCTGGCTATGCAACATGCATGAGGGTGAGAAAATTAGAGTACATATTTACACATGCCTTAGTTTTTTTTCTTTAATAAAGATTGTATTTCCCTCTGTATCAAGAAAATACGGGCGACATGATCACACCCAACTATGCCTTATAAAACGGATTAAGCGGTCGCTGCAAATATAATCCGGTCTAAGAGTCCGGAGTCGAATCTCACAGAAAACTAAGGTTTAGCTACAACTGTTCACGATCACCAAGAAGACAAGCTTGAATAAATTTCTAAGTTATAAAGACTAAGATTCTTATATCTAACTAATTAACTAAGAAACTAAAGCAGTAAATTAACAACTAAAGATACTAAGGGTTGGTGATTAACTTTAGGAGGTCTAGAGTTATGATTTTCCCAAATGTTGGAATCCTTCTCGCTATATTCCCTACAATTTCGCCTATGTATTCTCTACTGATCGTGAGCACTTTAGGTGCCGTAATTCTCTCTCAAGCAACTACAATAATTTACTAGACATATTCTTTCGAACTACGCTAGTTGGCTTTATCTAACCGCTCATTATGACCACGTCAAGGCTTTGTTATTTCTAAACCTACCTTTAAACCCGCTGCATTGATTTCTCACATACGTTAAGAGTGACATTGTTCAACAACCACCTAAATATGTATCCTTTCTCAAGCAACACATAATAAATAGGCACAGTCAATCGATGGCCATTCAATCAACTGAAATAAGCACGTAACTGAACAAATAGACAAATTCAAGGGTTAAATTATATTAAAACATAACAAGAATTCATCCTCCAAGAGGTTCCATCAAAACCCTAGATAACAAATTAGCTAATCATAATAGTATGCATAACTACATTACTAGAATTTATAACCAATAATAGAAATAGAAAGAAGGAAGTGAAAAACTCGTAGACGAATTCCCCGCCTTATTCCTATTGTGTCTCTGCCTCCTTAGGTCCAAAGTGTATCAAAAGTCCTCAAAATACCGTTTTTCCTTGTATATATACCAAGTAAGGGCGGGCTCAAACAATTATACCTTCTCCTACGCGAAAAAAGATACTTTTCCCGGACAGAACGTGCGCGGCCGCACATTGACCGCGCACTTTGGCCAGTTTCTGCCTCACATGCACGGCCAGTGGGTGGCTGCGCACTTGACGCGCACTTTTCACCCTGTAATGTTTGGAATTTGGAAAGAAGTAAAACATTAACGTTGTAGCCCTTTGAATTAGATTTCCAACCATATATTGTGGAGCCTAAATGGCATTATGAGCAAAACGTTATGTGCATTTGACTAGACAATGCACAATATGCCTACTCGATTCTTCGTTCGTTCTAAATTGTCATCCGTTGATCCCCGAACACGATCCCGGATTAATTCCTTGGGCTTTTACTCAGACTTCAAAGCTCCAAATCACTTTAATTCATTCCATAATATATACATAGCTCGGAATCACTCCTACAAGGTATAAACACATAATTAGTGCAAAACACTAGCGATTAAAGCTCAAACTCAATTAAAGTGCAGTAAATTAGAGTGTAATAAGCGACTAAAATACGTAATTATAGCCTATCATCAACACCCCACACTTAAACCATTGCTCGTCCTCGAGTAATCAAACTACACTTTATATAGACACGACCTTTTTAAACAATTCTCCTAATTCATCACACCAAGAATACTTAAAATACACTAAGCACAAAATCGTAACATCTTCACCTCAAGATTTGACTTACAAGTACCAGGCATTATTCACAACTCACCCACTTACTCTAACATAGAGGTCACTGATATTACCTTTTCTTCATGAATCAAGTGCCCTCACACAACAAAAGAGATTAGTTCCACACATTAAAATTTAAGAACACTTAGGAACTCAAGATAGAAAGAATTCACTCACTCTCAGAAATAACATTCATATGCCATAAAAGATGCACCATAGGCTTGCCCGTAGTGTACTACTCTACTAATCGAGCTCATTCAGTCTAGGATCAAGTAAGACTTCATTTGGTTGTAATGTAGGCTGCGGGACGGGTATGATACATTTAGACATAAGAGTGACTACACCTCCCTAAGCACTTTAATACATATACTTTAACATTCAAACCCCATACTTATGTCAAACCAAACTCCACCTTCATATCAATGTATATTACCCCATACTTCTTTAAGCACAATTACATCAAGAGTCACCACTTATCAAGGAATATTGTTTTTCACAGCAATACAACTATTTTTTCCTTTTCTTTCTTTTTCAATTCAAGTGGCTCTTACTTTTTCAAAACAGTGCACATTTCTCCTTATTTCATTATTTCCACTCAAAAGCCAAATCAACCACCCCACACTTTAACTTTTACACAGTTCATAACAATTCAAGTGCTCATGAGAGGTTAGAAGGTTCAAATAGATGGTTAATTCAAAGAAATGGGTAAGGCTTGTAATGTGGTTGCCAAAGAAATAGGATTACAGGCTCAGAGGGATTAACTACGATACATAAAAATTAGGCGGGTAAAATATACATATCTGGCTCAATAAGAAAATGCCTATATCACTTCCAAGACTGAAAAAACCTACTATTTCGCTTTGCAAATACACAGGGCAAGTTCTAGACATTAAATGCAATGCACAGAATAACACCCAAACCTCACACACACATGGCACATAACTCATTCATGATTGGATTCATCAAGACACTCTAGTCAAAGTAGTTAAGCAAATTTAAAATCATATAATTTAAGGTACTTATACAAGAGTCAAAAACTGAGCCTAAGCATCACAACCAAAGTACTCACTATTCTCAAGGAATAACAAAGTCAAGAGATATTGCTTCAATTCAAAACACAGCACAATGGCTCCTATACCTAAAAAAAAATAAAACTAACTACACCCGGTTTAAACAAAACTCTTGGAAAAGAACCGCGGCACAAAGAAAAACCATGGGGGAATTGCTACACTACCTAACAAAAGAAAATCTTTTATTCTTTATCCTTTCGCCTTAAATCCCTTAAGAAAATTGTCTAATAGATCCATCGTCGGGAAAAGTCCAATCTTTTCTATTTAAAAAATAAAAAGTATTATTCAATTAAACTAACACGACTAAAATAGCATAGAAAGTCACCTAGACAATAACCTCACCCCACACTCAAAATTGTGCATTGTCCCCAATGCACACCCATACATACAATAGGGTAAAAGAAACTCCTTGGTAGGCCAAAGGCCGAAGCACTAGGATCTCATGGGGTACTCAGACTTCTCCCAGGCCTGGTCCTTCGTGCGGGTACCTCACACTTAGTTCCAACCATCTGGTTTGTTGTTGCATCCTTCCAATGGCTTTGCTTTCCATGCTCCTAAAAAAAATCAAAAATCTACACTACAAGAATAATACAATAATAAAAAATAAATTATGATAATAATAATAATAATAATAATAATAATAATAATAATAATAATAATAATAATAATAATAATAATAATAATAATAAAGTAAAACTGGGTTGCCTCCCAAAAAGCGCTTGATTTAATGTCGCGGCACGACATGAACTACTTTTTGACTCTACCTCGAGCTTATGAATTGAACCCCAAATTTTGATTCAAGCTTATGATTATGCTCCTAGGGTGGTGGAACGAATCTAACTGGCCCAAGGAAATAATGTAGTATTCTGCACTTCTTGGCCTTTAGAAGAGGTGTGTAATTCCGACTTTCTGGCAAGAAGAATTCCAGAATGTAGGCACCTTGTTCCTCATTCCTTGACTCCTCAAGTGGCTCGGATGACTCTATTTCTATATCATCATCCAAACACAATGTGGAAAAATGCTTGGAGTGTAGACCAATGCGCTCAACTACATGAACATTGAGATAGTCTACATCCTCAACACCCATGACACTAGAGTCAGTTAAATATGTATCATCAACGTCCTTGGTTGACTCTAGTATCTCTTCTACAATATCGACATCCTCAAAATCTAGTTCGATTAATTGTTGGTGTTCTACTCTGACCTCCTCTGTTAGTACCTCAATTTTGCATCTAATACATGCTCATTTTGGCTACTATCCACAAAATTGCCTTGCTGAGCATTAAAAGCTTCAACCACTTGACTCGCTTGAGCCTCCAAGTTGCGAATAGTTGCCTCTTGCCTTTCTATCTGCAGTTGTTTCTCATAATTTTGTTCCAAAAGGCACTTTAATATATCTTTGATCTCCTTCAGGTCATCTTTCGTAGGTTCTTTGTTCCTATTAACTTCACAACAAAACGACGAACGATCAAAGTAAGGGGTTGGGGGAGGATAAGACATATAAGCACAACCATGAAAGTGACCATCTTGACCACCACACATATCACACACATTCCACACATAAGATTGAGTTGGTGCACATAACTCGCTCTCGGAAATATTTTGATAATTTTGCAATGGGTGGTTTCCAACAAAATATGCATAAGGAGTATTAAAAGTAGAATTACCAACATCAAACCTCTCATAATTCCAAGATGCCATGTCTCTCAAGTCAAAAATAAAAATTTAAAAAATAATCAAATACAAGAAAACAAAAATAAAAGTTCAAACTTGCAACCTAGAAATATGTACACCTACAGCTACATCGTTAGTTCCCCGGCAACGGCGCTAAAATTTGATCACGCCCAACTATGCCTTATAAAAAGGACTAAGCGGTCGCTGCAAATATAATCTGGTCTAAGAGTTCGGAGTCGAATCCCACAGGAAACTAAGGTTTAGCTATAACTGTTCACTATCACCAAAAAGACAAGCTTGAATAAATTTCTAAGTTATAAAGATTAAGATTCTTATATCTAACTAATTAACTAAGAAACTAAAGCAGTAAATTAACAACTAAAGATACTAAGGGTTGGTGATTAAATTTAGGAGGTCTAGAGTTATGATTTTCTCAAATGTTGGAATCCTTCCCGCTATGTTCCTTACAATTTCGTCTATGTATTCTCTACTAATCATGAGCACTTTAGGTGCCGTAATTCTCTCTCGAGCAACTACAATAATTTATTAGACATATTCTCTCAAACTATGCTAGTTGGCTTTATCTAACCGCTCATTATGACCACGTCAAGGCTTTATTATTTCTAAACCTACCTTTAAACCCGCTGTATTAATTTCTCACATACGTCAGGAGTGACGTTATTCAACAACCACCTAAATATGTATACTTTCTCAAGCAACACATAATAAATAGGCACAGTCAATCGATGGTCATTCAATCAACCGAAATAAGCACGTAGCTGAACAAATAGACAAATTTAAGGGTTAAATTATATTAAAACATAACAAGAATTCATCCTCCAAGAGGTTGCATCAAAACTCTAGATAATAAATTAGCTAATCATAATAGTATGCATAACTACAATACTAAAATTTATAACCAGTAATGGAAATAGGAAGAAGGAAGTGAAAAACTTGTAGAAGAATTTCCCGCCTTGTTCCTATTGTGTCTCTACCTCCTTAGGTCCAAAGTGTATCAAAAGTCTGCAAAATACCGTTTTTCCATGTATATATACCATGTAGGGTCGGGCCCAAATAATTATACCTTCTCCTACGCGAAAAAGGACACTTTTTCCGGACAGAACGTGCGCGGCCGCTCATCAACCATGCATCGACCGCGCACTTTGGCCAGTTTCTGTCTTACATGTGCGGCCAGTACGCGGCCGCGCACTTACCGCACATTTTTTACCCTGTTATGTTTGGAATCTTGAAAAACGTAAAACATAAAAGTTGTAGCCCTTTGAATTAGCTTTTCAACCATATATTTTTGAGCCCAAATCGCGTTCTGAGCAAAATGTTATGTGCATTTGACTAGACAATGCGCAATATGCCTACTCGATTCTTCGTTCGTTCTAAACTGTCATCCGTTTGATCCCCGAACACGATCTCGGATTAATTCCTTGGGCTTTTACTCAGATTTCAAAGCTCCAAATCACTTGAATTCATTCCATAACCTCTACATAGCTCGAAATCACTCCTACAAGGCATAAAATACACAATTAGTGCAAAACATTAGCGATTAAAGCTCAAACTCAATTAAAGTGCAGTAAATTAGAGTGTAATAAATGACTAAAATACGTAGTTATAGCCTATCATCACTACACTTTTTATTGTCACTCCTCTACTTCGTTAAAATTTTAATCTTATTAACCAAAAATGATTTAACTTTTTTATTCTTTTATTTTGCTGCTATATTTTGTTCAAAATTTATGTTGCTGAAATGTTCTCTTCATTATGACTTATTTTGCCACTATGCCTTTTTTTTCTTCTTTTTTTGCTTTAATGTGTTTGAGGATGACACTATTGATAGATTCATATATTTGCGCGGATGAGAAATGAGCTGTAAAAAAATGCTTCTATAATAGATTGAGATGATTGTGGAATGTGGACAATATAAAAAATAGTTTTGTGGGAGGTACTTCGGGCATTTGATGTTTAGCTTCCAAATAAATTAATTATCAAATAAAGTATAAGTGAATTATAGATGTGTTATTAATCTCCTGGGATATAATGAAGCAAATATTTATGGTCAACGCATGTTACTTTTGTGTTAAATCACATGAGTAATTAGTGTGTATGGGGATTTAGGATTCTATAAATTCAGTAAAATTGGAAAAATTTAAAGAACTAAGGCAGAAAATTCTAGCTATGAAGAAAGTTAGAGTGAGAAAATTAGAGACCTAATCTTATGTGTAAATGAAAATGGGCAAAAGTGTCAGTACCAACAAAATGAACTTTTATTTTGTTTATTAAAACTGAGCAAAAAAGTCACAAATTGAGTTTAGCATCCCAAACTTTGTAGTTCAGAGAGGATCGTAGATGATGTGTGCTGGCTTAGTTTGCTTGATTTTAAATGATGGGAAATTCCATCTGTCCATGTTTATAAGCCCCCTAACTAGCCTGGGAAGCTTAGAGGAAGAGTTGAAGACATCAATTTTCATCTAGGTTGTGACTGCCTCCATCGAGTTAATATTTTAAGGCTTATATTTCTATAGTTAATAATTCCCATGGGTCCAGCAAAGTGATGCTAGATAGCTTTTGCATGATCACCCTTGCAGAAAATGTGTTCCACATTCTCAAGTTCTATTGTCATGTTGCCAGTAACACAACAATATCATCTTGGGACTAAAATGATCCCAAACCTGAAAACCCTTTCATCAGTAGGACATTTCGAAGGGTACATCTTTGTTCCATATTTGACTATGCATGTTATCATAGTCTTTTCTCAGTCTCATCATATTCAAGACTGATCCAACCGTGAACTGACTAGTAGATAAGGGAGCTACTCCAAATGGCTATGTCGTTTTTAGTGTTATTAATGATAATATCCAAGTCTCTTATATTGCCTTTAACGTCATTTGTCGGCTATGATTGGAGACAGTTCCAGTCCCAATCTTATTCTGTAAGCACTTCATTGATCTGAATATTGTTATGGATGACACCGTCAGGGAGAAGTTGGTATAGATGCCCCAGGTTAGACCCATTATGCCAGAAGGAAATATCTCCTTTCCCAATATTTCATGAAATGTTCCTCTCCATCCCTCCTTTAATTTCACTGAGAGCTTTTCAGCATCAGATTGGCCTTTATTCCATTGTCTGAAATAAGAGTCTTCTACAAAGTATTTAGTTTCCATGAACACTTTCCAATGAGAGCTTTCCAATGAGAGCTGGTAGTTCGCAGGCACCACCATTGTTTTTGTCACGATCTCAATTTTTTTACCTTAGGATGTCATGATGATACCTAGTCTCTAAGATTAGGTAAGCCTAACATATATTGAGAATTAACAGAAGTAACAACTAAGATATCAAGTTAAACTGATAAACTATCATAAATAAACTGAAACGGTACAACTGTCGAATAACTCCCCCAAACCTGGTGGAAACGAGTCATAAGCTCTATATAGAGTGCACTAAAACTTTTGAAATACAATACTGTTTTGAACAGGAAATAAACAGTAATACAACTAAAAGCAGAAGGTGACTATGAGTCCTGCGAGCGTCGGGCAGGTGTACCTTGAAGTCTCCGAAAATAATTGGTCAATCAGTGGCGTCTGGCATGAGCGGATATGCACAAAAAATATGCACAAGTGTAGAATGAGTACACCACAACGGAACCCAGTAAGTATCAAGTCTAACATCGGTAGAGTAGTGATGAAGGCAGGTCAAGACACCTACTAAGACAAGAAAAACTTAACAGAGTATAATATAGACTAATAACGGAAAGCGAGGAAATAAATGATAACAAAGCAATATAATAATGTAGGCTACAACAAAATTTAAAGTAATAAAGGAAACAAGAAGTGAACACATGATAAGAACAATAAGTAATTCAATGCGGACAAATACAAGGCAAGAGAAAATAACCAAAACTGCTCAACCAACAAGCCTTTTTAACAAAGAATGTACAATAAGAATCACAACCGAGGCACCACACCTCATATCCATATTTTCACAATTTACAATCACAATCTTCCTTATATCGTCGCGGGAGCCTTGTATTTGTATTTTTAAAAATTGTAACGACTCGGCAAGTCATTTTGAGTGGTGTAGCCCCGTTCCCCCATTTACTGCTTATTATGTGCTTAATTGTTACTATGTGACTTTTCGGAGTTGTTGGTTTAGTTCCGGAGATATTTCAGAATGAATTGGGACACTTAGTCTCAGGGTTGGAAGCCTAAGTTGAAAGAGTTGACCGAATGTTGACTTAGGTGTAAATGGCTCTAGAATGGAGGTTTGACGATTCTGATATATCTGTAGGGTGATTTTGGATTTAAGAGTGTGTCCGGATAGTGATTTGTAGGTCCGTAAGTGATTATGGCTTGAAATAGCGAAAGTTGAAAAAATTAGAAGTTTGGAGAGTTGAGAAGTTTGATCGAGAGTTGACTTTGTGGTTACCGGGCTTGGATTTTAGTTTAGAAAGTTGGAATAGGTCTGTTGCGACATTTATGACATATGTGCAAAATTTGAGGTCAATCGGAGTTGATTTGATAGGTTTCGGCATCGAATGTAGAAGTTAAAAGTTCATAAATTCATTAGGCTTTAATCGATGCACGATTCTTGGTTTTATTGTTGTTTGATGTGATTTAACGCTTTGAGCGAGTTTGTATAATATTTTAGGACTTGTTGATATGTTTAGTTGAGGTTCTGAGGGCCTCGGGTGTAATTCGGATCATGTTCTGCGCATTTTGAACCTTGGAGGAGCTGTTGATTTCTGTTACTGGTTTTCTTATACGCGATCGCGAGTGAGATGTCACGATCACGAAGGGTTTTTTTCATTGATGGAATTTTTTCAATGCGACCGCGAGGTAAGGTCTACGATCGTGTAGCTTTGGCAGTTAATGTATCATGAACGCGTAAGCTTAGTCGCGTCTTTAAAGAAGAAAAGAGAAGGATGGGGTTCACGCGCATTTGTTCATCGCGATCGCATGAAGTTGTTCTCGATCGCGTAGGTCTGAGAAGTTTGTGTATCACATTGCACGTGGGATTCCACGTTCGCGGAGAGTAAATTGGGCAGCCTGTGAATTTGTGCTTCGCGATCGTGAAGAAGGGACATCTAGCAGAATATAAGTTTAAAAAATGAGGGTTTGAGTTATATTTCACAATTTAATTTTGGGAGCTCGGATTGAGGCGATTCTTGGAGAGATTTTCAAGGGAGTGATTGGGGTAAGTGATTCTAACTCGGATTTGGTTAAATTATATGAATATATCATTATTTTTATTATTTAATTAGTATTTTGGGTTGAAAAATTGGGGGGGGGGGGGAGGAAATTGTAGAATCTTCCTAGGCTTTAATTTGAGGATTTGAAGGTTGAGTTGTGATCGGATTTGAGTAATTTTGGTATTTTTGGACTCCTCGTTGAATGGGTGTTTGGATTTTGTAACTTTTGTTGGATTCCAAGATATGGGTCCAGGGTTGACTTTTTGACTTTTGTTTAAGAACTTAGCTTTATTATATGGAATTGATTCATATAACTTATGTTGATTGTATCGAGTTGTTTGTGACTAGATTCGAGTCGTTCGGAGGCAGATTCATGAGGCAAAGGCTTATTGGAGTAGAGATTTACATGGTTTGGGGTAAGTAACACTTCTAAACTTGATTCTGAGGGTATGAATCCCTGAGTTTCGTATTATGTGGTTGATTTTAAGGTGACACACATGCTAGGTGACAGGCATATGGGCGTGCACCATAGTAATTGTGATCTTATCGATTCCGTGGTACTGTGTAGTCATCAAACCTTATTGCTATTCATGTCATCTCTATGTGTTAGAGTAATTGAGCTGCAAATTCATATTAGAAATCATGTTAGGATATATGTTCATCCTGTTGAGACCCATTGTGGTCATTTCTGTTGTTGAATTATTTGCTTAGATGGCAATTTTGTAGTCAGTCACATCCATCATTGCATATCATATCTCAGTCTCTGTTATTATTTATTGTTGTGTTATATATCATTATTTGGGCTAATTGGCATGAGATTTGTGAGCGCGAGAGACTAGAGAGATTGATGACTAAGTTGGGGCCTGAGAGCCGTGTCGTGAGTGAGATTGGTGGATCGGGGTGCACGCTGCAGCAGGCCTTATGGCTTATATGTGGATCGGGTTGCATGCCGCAGCAGGCCTTCTAGGCTTTATCATTATGGGATCGAGTTACATGCCGCAGTAGTCCTTCTAGGTTTTATCATTATGGGATTGAGATGCACGCCGCAGCAGGCCAGATTGGCTTATTATTAGCGCTTGGACAGGATACGCCCCTCCGAAGACGTCTATACTTATCTTCGAGAGGCTACCAAACCCTTAGGAAAAACTTCACATTCTTGTATTCTTGTTGTGCAAATTTGTTGATTCCGAGAACTAAACTTCTGTAATTCTATTCTCCCACAGATGGTGAGGGCACGTGCTACCGGATTGGGTGGACAGCCACCAGTACCACTAATTAGGGCCACAAGAGGTCGGGCCGCGGTAGAGGCCGAGGTGCAGCTCGTACAGCAGCTAGAGCAACACCTGTAGACCCACCAATCACTTCAGCCTAGGAGCAGATTCTAGATGTAGCTGAGCTGGTGGGACCAGCTCAGGCACTAGCTATGCCCATTATGATTCCAGGCCTCCAGGAGGCTTTGGCCTATTGACTTGAACCAGCCTTGCTCAGGCAGTTTCAGTTCAGGTCGTACCAGTCACTTCTTAGGCTAGGGGAGATACTCAAACTCCTGCTGCCCGCACTCTAGAGGAGGTGGTGCAGGGACTCCTGACACCGGGGGTACTACCAGCCCAGTCGGTTGCAGTTGCTCAGCCCCAGGTGGGTGCCGTTATGAGTGATGAGGAGCAAAAGAGACTAGAGAGATTTGGGAGGCTCAAGCCTCCATCATTCAGTAGGGCTGAGTCAGAGGATGCCCACGACTTCTTGGATAGGTGCCAGCAGATTCTTCGCACGGCGGGTATTCTGGAGACTAATGGGGTCTCCTTTACTACTTTTCAACTGACGGGGGCAGCCTTCAGATGGTGGGAGACCTATGAGCGTAGCAGGCCAGTCGATGTTGCACCACTTTAGTGGTATGGGTTCTCCGTTCTCTTCTTGGAGAAGTTTGTGCCATCAACCCGCAAGGAGAAGTTGTGTAGGCAGTTTGAGCAGCTACGCTAGGAGGGCATGTCATTGACCCAGTACGAGATGATATTTTCAGAGTTGGCTCATCACACGGTCTGGTTGGTTCCCATAGAGAGGGAGAGGATTAAGAGGTTCATTGATGGCCTAAACTATGGAATACGCTTTGTTATGACTCGAGAGAATATGTCTGGTGCTATGTTCGACAAAGTTGATGATATTGATAGGCGTCTAGAGCTGGTCCGTAGTCAGGAGCGTGAGGAGAGGGAGGCCAAGAGGCCTCATGGATCGGGTGGTTTCAGCGGTGTTTCTTCTGAGGGTCAGTCCCACCACAGTAGGGGTCGTCCTTGGAATCCATGGAGCATGTGTAGTTTATGGAGGTGCACACCTCCTGAGTCTGGGGCAATCCCTCACCATGTGTCTCATATCACCACACTCAAAAAAGGCTCTCGGTGGACATGGCTGTTGAAACTGACTCTAGCCTTGTCAGTTAGACTGACCGCTGAAGGCACCCCGTGCAGGAGGTGCACTGGAAAGTGGCTATGCAAAATGGACAATCTGCAACCTCAGAATAGCCGGAGCACTGGTAGAATCTGGAACTACTGAATGAACTGGCTGACTCACATATCCTCTGCCATGATGGGCTAAAATTGTGGTGTGGCTCCACTAAATCCTCCAGTACCTCGAGGTCTTTTGGCCTCCCTATCCTCTCTCTCTCTCTCTCTCTCTCTCTCTCTCTCTCTCTCTCTCTCTCTCTCTCTCTCTCTCTCTCTCTCTCTCTCTCAGCCCTGCATACCCTCTAGCCTCAGCACGATCTCTACCACCTGCTGGAATGGAGTATCCATCTCCAACTGTCGAGCCATGCTGAATCTAAGGCCATAACTGAGCTCCTCGATGAATCTGCGGACTCGCTCTATGACGGTAGAAACCAAGGCAGGTGCATGTCGGGACAACTCTCTGAATCTGATAGCATACTCTCACATTGACATAGTCCCGTGACGCGACTGGTCAAACTCTGTGCTACATGCATCCCAAAGAGTCTGCGGAACAAACTTTCTCAAAAACATCTTTTAAAATTGATCCTAAGTGAGTGGGGTTGCATCAGTTAGCCTACCTCCTCGTAAGCCTGTCACCACCTGTACATTGCTCCTGACATCTCCGCCCACCTCCACAATACCCATGGTGCGGATAAAATAGTGGCACTTCTCAAAAAAAAAACATGCACATCCTCGGTAGTTGTGCCACTAAAAGTAGGAGGACTATACTTCTTAAGCATCTCAAGTCTTCTTTGCTCATCCTTAGATGTCTCTGGCCTGACCTCAGGCTGAACTGTAATAACGGGTTGTGCTGTCATAACATCCGAAACCTGATCAATATGGACCCATTGCTTTGGGGGAACAGGCCACGGGAGTCTAAGCTCCTCCCCCAGCCTGAGATGTAGTTGGTGTAAGGGGAATCAATACCGCCTGAGCTAGGGTCTCCTGAAGTCCAGGGGTTGTAATAGGTGCCTCAGGTGCCTGCCCCCCAACCGGAGCTACTGGTGGCTCCTTAGTCACTGCTCGGGCAGGTGCTCTGGCTGCTGCATGTGCCCCTCCTTGGCCTCTACCCCGACCCCAGCCTCATGCGGCTCTAGCAGTGGGTGCGAGTGTCTGATCGTCTGATCTAACAGTGCGCTTCCTCACCATTTGTGAGAGAATAGAATGACAAAGACATATTTCAAAATCAACAAATTCGTACGATAAGGAATCTAAGAAGTGGAATTTCCTAACAGTCTCGTAGCCTCTCGAAGATAAGTACAGATATCTCTGTATTGATCCGCAAGACTCTACTAAACTTGCTTATGACTTGTAACACCTATGCAACTAGAGCTCTGATACCAACTTCTTACGACCCCAGTTTTTCCACCTTATGATGTCGTGATGCCACCTAGTTTCTATGATTAGGTAAGCCTAATATACATTGCGAATTAACAAATATAACAACTTAGATATCAAGTTAAACTGCTAAACTATCATAAATAAACTCAAACAGTATGATTGTCGAATAACTCCCCTTAACCTGGTGAGTCAAGAATCTCGAAACACAATACTGTTTTGAACATGAAATAAACAGTAATAAAACTAAATGTAGAAGGTGACTACGAGGCCTACAAGCATCGGGCATGTATACCTTGAAGTCTCCGGAAATAACTGGTCAATCACTGGCATTCGGCACGAGCGGATGTACCTGGATCTGCACAAACAATATGCAAAAGCGTAGCATGAGTACACCACAACGGTACCTAGTAAGTATCAAGCCTAACCTTGGTAGAGTAGTGACGAAGCCAGGTCAAGACACCTACTAGGACAAGAAAAACTGAACAGAGTATAATATAGACTAATAACGGAAAGTGAGAAAATGAATGATAACAAAGTAGTATAATAATGTAGACTACAACGGAATTTATTGTAATAAAGGAAACAATGAGTGAACACATGATAAGATTAATAAGTAATTCAATGCGGACAAATACAAGGTAAATGAGGAAATAACCAAAACTATTCCACCAACAAGCCTTTTTAATAAAGAATGTACAACAAGAATCACAACCGAGGCACCACACCTCATATTCACATTTTCACAATTTACAATCACAATCTTCCGTATATCGCCGCGTGAGCCTTGTATTTGTATTTTTGAAAATAGTTTTCCGAAATGGCTACACGCGCTTTAGCTCCCTTATCTCGACGTGTGGCTTCAGATAATTTTCTTACTAGCAACATACATATAAATCCCACATTATGCCACCGCATGCAAATAAACCCCTATCCTTATACCGCCGCATGCACATAAATATCACAATACAATAATCAACTTGCACCACACGTGGACATATGCCACAATTTTGCCAACATTAACAATACCAATGTTACCACAACACATAGCCCACGGCTCAACCGCAATGTGTACAAGAATCTCACTAACAACAAAATAAATGAAAAATAACTCAACAAGGAAAGATATATCAACAGTTCACCACTTTGACCTCAATGTGCTATTTGATTTCACAACAACAACTCAAAAACCCACGATTTAGGTATTTTCATGTAATGGCATCTTCCAATTTCAAGTGTAAAACACAAGCTTAACAATGAAATAGATAGCATGAAATAGTAACTTAGTCTAATACATGAGAATAACTCAAAAATAAAGAGAATGACATATAACAACAACTACAAATAAGTGCATATGAGACTAACTTTGACAATAGAAGCTGGAATATGTAATGACAACTTCAATTTAGGGCATGTAAGAATAAAATTAACAATGAAAGGTAGAATAGATAATAATAATAATAACGCCAATTAAGTGCATATGAGTAACCTAAGAGTCTAAAGCCCCTGTACACACTCGTCACCTCATGTACACCTCTTCCATATAATTTAAATAACATAATCAACCCAAATCCTAAGGGGTTGTTTCCCCTACATAAAGTTAGATAAGATACTTAACTCAATTAGGCCAAATCAACCCTCAAAAATAGCTTTTCCCTTAAAATTCACCCCTGCACGAGTCAAATCTAACCAAAAATGACCTAATAACATCAAACATTGCAAGAGAAACCAATTATGATAGATAAAGATATAATCTTTACATAATTCCCGAAAAGTTAACCCCGGGCGCGTCTGGTCAAAACGACTAGTTCAAGGGTAGATTCCAACTATCCATAACCGCACTAGTCTACATATGTATTTTATTTTCAAATCCGAGTTTGATTCTCATAAATTTAATGTTAAATCTCATATATACTCATGAAATATAGTTAAAAATTGATTAAAACCACTTACCAAATAATTGGAGGTGAAAATCCCCTAGTGTAGGGTTCTAAAATGAGAGAAAATGAAATGAAATCCCGACTCCCCGCCCTTTTGTTCAGTTGCAGATGTCGCAATTACGACACTGGGTTCGCAATTGCAAACCCTTGCAATTGCGAAGAATGCTTTGCAAATGCGACACTGACAGCCTGTGTGGGAAGTCGCAAATGCGATATTGGCTTTGAAATTGCGAAGCCTGCTCCCTTCTCAAATGCGACTAAAGTGTCACAAATACGAACCTACCCAGTGTAGCCTACATTTCGCAATTGCAAGTGAGGCATCACAATTGTGATACCTGACACTCACATGTTCACTTCACAATTGCCATACTGGTGCTCGCAATTGCGATAAATGCAACACCAGCACACAAGCAATCCAATCTGAAACGCGTCCGAAACTCACCCGAGCCCTCGGGACTCCAAAACCAAACATCCACTAAAGTATAAAAATATCATATGAACTCGCTTGCATGATCAGAGTACAAAAATAACACTTAGAACTAAGAATCGGACATCAAAATGCATGAATTTAAAAAGAAAACTCAAAAACCTCTAGAATTTTAACCGAGCGTCTGAATCCAATCAAACCAGCTCCAAATGACACCAAATTTTACAGACAAGTTTCAAATAGCAAAACAGACATATTCCAAGTCCCAAAATCAAATTTCAAATTTGATAGCCAAAAAGTCAACCTACTGTCAAACTTGGAAAAACTTCTAAACCTCAAATTGCCAACTTCTGGCAAAATAAGTTAAATCAACCTAGGGACCTCCGAATTTGATTCCGGGCATACGCCCAAGTCCAAATTCATGATACGAACTTATCGGAGCCATCAAAACATCATTCTAGGGTCATTTTAATAAAATTCAAACTTTGGTCAATATTTCCAACTTAGGCTTCTAAACGAAGAACCAAATAGTCAAAATCAACCCAAAACCTTTTCGGAATGAAACTAACAAACCCCGCAAGTCATAAAACTATAAATACACATGTGTGAAGAATTAAAAGAGGAAATAGAGCTCAAATATACAAAACGACCGGTCGAATCGTTACAGTTTTGCTTTAAAAGTTTGGTATGTATCTGCCAGCCTTTAAAAGTTAGCTTTTCCTTCATTATATGAGTAATACAATTTTTGCCATGAGGCCCTATGGTATTTACCACCAGCATCTTGACTAGAGCTGGCAAAATAGTTTAAAAATAATTATTCACCCAACCCAACTCTCTAAAAATGGGTTGTATAACTAACTTTTTAAAACCGGGTCGAATATGGATAATTATCCATATTTTCCATTATAAAAATGGGTAACCAAATGGGTAACCAATGGATAAAATATGAATATTACTATTTTAAAGCTTTTCAAACCCATTAGAAAAGCCATAGTGTTGTTCGTTATTTTCACTCTTCTCTCATGTCCGCTATTTTCCCCATAAAATCCCTAAATTTTCAATTCCTCAAATCTCTACCCTTCTTCCCCAATCAAGCATCGCAACTTCTCCGGTGAGTTTCAACTTCCGATAATTCTCTCCTCTCTCTCTCTCTCTCTCTCTTCTCTTTGTCTTCTTCGCTTTCTTCTCCTGACAAAATTATCGCATTCTCAGATGGGAGGACCGAAGTAAGCTTCAATTTCCTTTCACAAGATTTTGGTTTGTCGGAAGCTTTTTGAAATCCCAGTGGGCAAACCAAAAAACTTTAATTCACTATTTTCAGTTCATTAATCAGGTAATTTCAAGAACCCCTTCCCTATTATTTCTTCATTTCTCTATATGTGTTCTAATTCTTATGGAATTATGGAAGTAGCAAAGAGAAATTACTATGTGCCTTTCTTTTATAACGCAAAGTCTTTCATCGTATGTATATCACTTATAATAAATTGATTTATATCGAGCCTAATTCTTACTATTTACTTCATCTTTAGATAGAGATGTCGATGGAAGGTATTGCTGATTATTGTGAACAAAGATCTTCAACTATGCTAAAATAATCAAAAAGATAAATATCCACTATTTGGGATTCGTTTTTTAAGGTAACAACGCCTGAAATTTCTAGTGATGGAAAAATTAAAGTCCAATGTACGCTTTGTGAAAAATGCTTCATATACGATCCTAAATTTGGAACATCAAATTTGAAGTGCCATTTGTTGATAAAACATCTGTTGAATCATGCAAAAGAGGGTCAAAGTGAACCAATAGATCAGAGAGTTTATCTAGAGAAAATATCATTAGCCATAGTCAGGCATAACTATGCTTTCAATTTTGTAGAACATAAAGGTATCAGGGACCTTTATTCATATTTAAATCCACTAGCGAAGCACATATCATGAAAAATGAAGAAGTTAGATATCTTGAATATGTATGCAAGCGAAAAAGAACTTTTAAAATAATGAGCTTGCTATTATTTCTAGTAGATTATGTTGACATCAGATATGTGAACATCATTAGCATCTAATTGGTATATGTGTGTAACGGCTCATTATGTGAATTTTAAATGGATTCTTTAGAAAAGGGAGTTGATTTTTCTTCATGTTCCTCCTCCATATTCGGGTGCGATTTTAGGTCCCATTTTGATTAAATTTCTTAAAGAATGGGGAATCGAAAAAAAAAATTACCTTACCCTTATTCTATGTAGTGAGCCCCTCAAGTCCCCGTTTGAACATACCAACAAGACCCAATATATAACACGGACTTACTCAAGAGCCTCAAATCTCATATAATAACATCAAAATCATGAATCGTACCTCAATTCAAGCCTAACGAACTCCCAACTTCCCAAACTCATGCAAAATTATACCAAATCAACTCGGATTGACCTCAAATTTTGCATAAAAGTCCTAGATGACACAACGGACCTATTCCAACTCTCGAAACCACAATCCAAACCTGATATTAATAAAGTCAACTCCCAGTAAAACCTATGAACTTTTTAAATCTTCAAATTGTTAACTTTCGCCAAATAGAGCTAAAATCTTCTAGAGACATCCAAATGCAAATCCAGGGATATTCCCAAGTCTAAAATACCATCCAGACCTAATAGAACCATCAAGACTCCGATTTAAGGTCAAATATATAAAGGTCAAACTTGGACAATCCTTCTAACTTAAAGCTTCTAAATAGAGAATCATTCCTCCAAGTCAATACCGAACCACTTGAAAATCAAAACTGATCATACATGCAAGTCACAATATACCAAATGAATCTACCCATGACCTCAAACTACCAATTTAAATATAAATACTCAAAATGACCAGTCGGGTCGTTACACCTTGTTAAAGAATTATCTACGCTTCCTGAACCTCCGATTTCCATGGTGATTACCTTTATTTCCAAAGAAATCTCCAAAGTTAGTATCACAAGATCATAGATGGTACATTGATAATCACAAGCCCCTTTACCTAAATATTTCACCAAGTTCCTTTCCATTCTAGCCTTATCCGTTTAGGAAATTCTTAGAAGGCTTGAGAGCAATTTGGGCAAACTAAGGTTAGCGATCTTTTTCTGGAATGAAAGAAAAGAGAGTTGTACTGCCTTTTTATATGAAGCCTAGAAAACTCCACCGCCACCACATGCAAAATGGGTCGTCCTGGCCACTACACCTGGTGGGACAGCTGGCGCAAGTCTGATGAAATGTAATCACCTTTTTGTCCGTAGGTATGGTATCAACTGATTAGTTTCTCTAAAGGCTAAATTTTCACATATTTCAGCTTCATGCCTGGGAAAAGAGTGCGGGGCGTAATAGTTATTGCCTAATTCTTTTGCTAGATTTGACTTATTCGGATGCCGATTTAAGAGGTAAGGGCTTTTTAGAGTGTTGATCTGGCTTATTTGAGGTAAGTATCTTTTCTAACCTTGTGTGGGAGAATGCCCCTTAGGATTTAGCCTTAATTGTTTGTTCTTGTTATGTGAAAAGCGACATGTACACGAGGTGACGAGCGTGTACACGGGTGATATGTGTGGCTTATGACCGGATTAGACTTTAGTCTACTAATATGCCTTAATTTGATGATATAATTTACGTGAAACATGCTTAATCACTTTGTGACTACATGATCATGATCGATACAGTTGATTTAGCCAAATTATTCTTTATGTGTTGAACACTAATCTGCACTTTTATGTTATTGTCATGCCCTTGTACACTTTGTTGATAAGTTGTGAGCTTATGTCTTTGACAAAATTTTGGCATTATTATTTTTTTGTTAATTATGGCAGATGTGGACCTGTTGAGGGGATTGATTGGGGGTGTCAGCACGAGGTCTTTACCATGCGGTTTTGATTATTGATGTGCGCGTGGGGCAAAATAAGGGTGGACTTTTTCTCAAGTTGCCCACGTGGAGAAATAAGGGTGGTGATATGTGCATGAGGAAAAATAAGGAAGGCGTTTTATTATTTATGTGCACATGTAGCTAAATAAGGGTGGCATTGCTGATGATGCTATGTGATGATTTGGGGGTGTCTTTCTTGATGTTGTTTATGTGTTGCAACGAGGTTGATATTTGATCACATACATGTTTCTCAAAATTTTGTCTTGTATTTTTAATGAGTCATTAGTGAAACTTGACATGTTATCATATGACTTAACCTATATTGGATGATTTGTTGGCAAAGTTGAACTTTTCTACATCGAGTTGTTATCATATTGTTCTACAAGACAGTTGATATTGTTTTCCCGTACATATTTTGTTTCCACTTATTGATATATTGCATAGTTTTTTGACTAGTGTGTATCATATGACTTGAATCTCACCCCAACTTCATCGAGGTTAGTCTTGATATTTACCGAGTACTGACTGTAGTATACTCATACAATACTTTTGCATATTTTTCTGCAGATCCAGGTGTTGGAGGCTGCGGCATGAGAGTGAGAGCTTGCATTGTTCGTGAGGATTCAAGGTAAAACTGCATGTTGTCGCAGTCCCTTAGAGTCTCATCCTTTATGTTGATATTGTTATTTCTTCATTCAAACAGTATTGTATTTTGTATATTCCGTATGTATTCAGTTATAGCTAATGACTTATCTCTTTCTAAGGAGATATATTAAGTACAACCATTTCGGCTTGTGTTAACTTTATTTCTGCTTTTATATTGAACTTTGCCTTATTATATCATGTTTTATTGATTTAATATTGTTAAGTGATCAGCTTATCTAGTTTTAGAGACTAGGTGTCATCATAACCCCTGTGGTAGAATTTGGGTCATGACATTGTGGTTGATTGTCCTTCGCGTTCGCGCCTTGGCGGTCGCGTTCGTGTAGGATGATGATAGGCTAGGGGAATACTGGAGCTAAGCTTTCATGTTTGCGAGTGTGTGATCGTGTTCTCGTAGGCCAGTGGAACTTGTGCATCATGTTCCTGGGCTGGGGGCCGCGTTCGCGGAGAGTTATTTGATGTTGTGTTATTTGTGCTTCGCAAACACGAGGCAGTAGCAGCTTTCTCAAAGTGTATCACTATGCAGACCTTTAAGTGATATAATTTCAGGAGTTTTATCCATTCTCTCATATTTTGAGCCCTAAACTTCAAGATGTGGAAATTTTGGAGAGCATGTTCACAACTACGTTGGAAGTAAGAAATTTTCACTTGAATTTGTCTTTATATCTTGAATTCCCATGGATTTCTATACCTAAAACTTTGAATTTTAAAGGAAAATTTTAAATTTTTGTCTACAACTTAAGAGAGTAAAAATTAGAGATTTGGGAATCGATTTGGACTCAGTTTTGAAATCTAATTATGTATTTAACTAGTGGAATTATGGTAATCGGGAGCTTCCCCTTGACTCGGATTTTGTCCATGTGGGCTTGGATTGACTTTTGTTGGCTTTTGAGAATTTGATTAAAGATCGAAGTTTTATTATTTGGGGTTATTTCTTATGGCTTTGTTTGACGCTATTGAGTTATTTTTTGCTAGATTCAAGCCGGTCGAAGATAGTTTCTAAAGAAAAGACAATTTTGGAGGGTTGATTTGGTCCCTTTGAGGTAAGTATCTTGCATAATCTTGTGTAAGGGAATAACCCTTAAGCTCTGATCTTATTTTTCTAATTGTAATGTATGTGATGTAACGTACATGCGAGGTGACGAGCATATATGTGGGTGCTATATATGAAAAATAACCGGACTAGACTCTAGGCTTCTATTATGCTTTAAATTGATTGTGTACTCTCTATGATATATGTGTAACTCTTTGTATGACTACACGAGCTTATACTTTCATGCTAGAGATTATATTTTAGGATTGTTATATCCTAATTAGCCAAGATGTTTAGTGGAAGCATTGCTAAATTGATTTAGTCGTAGTCATGTCTTATATCATGAGCACACATCTGCACTCTATTATTTTCATGTCGTCGTGCACTTTATTGATGAATTATGAGAATATGTCTCTTGATGATAAAATATTATCATGAAATATTATGTTTATGGTACATGTGGACATGTTGGGACGGATATTGTTATTGTGATGATGTGAAGTATAAGAATTGCATTCATATCTATGATAGATAGAGTATAAGGGTGGAATTCTTGTTGATGAAATGTGGAGTATAAAGGTGGAATTCTTGTTGATAAAATATGGAGCATAAGGGTGGCATTCATATCTATGATATGTAGGGTATAATGATGGCATTCTTATTGATGAAATGTGGAGCATATAGGTGGCATTCTTGTCGTTGATATGTGAAGTATAAGAGTGGAATTCTTATCGTGAAATATGGAGAATAAGGGTAGCATTCCTGACTGAACAAGTGATTTCTTTATGCTTTGTGATGCACTTTATATGATTTCACGTTTCTTTTTAACATGCTACTCTATGCCACTATTTTTGACTGATAATTCTTTTGTCAAACATGATTTACCTGTGATAAGTTGATAACTCATGTCGTTGTATTGATGGTACTATATCTCGTTATATTCTTGTTGGCAGTTATTTGTATTATTGCACAGGTTCTCTGATTAGTGAGTATATAATATGACTTGAACCTCGTTACTGCTTCACCGAGGTTAGTCTTGATACTTACTAAGTACATGTTGACCCATACTCATACTACACTTCTGCATATTTTTGTGCAGATCCGGATACTGGAGGGAGCATACCTCGTGAGTGAGCTTGTGATATCTTCGAGAGGATTCAAGGTAATACTGCATGAACGCCACAGACCCTTGGAGTACCCTTCCCTCATTTTTATACTATTGTATTACTTTCAAACATTATTGTACTTATTGAGACTCGTTATGTATTATGTTTAGAGTTCATGACTCATTATTACCTAGGTTTGGAAAGTTTGACTTATGTACCTATATTTTGGCTTTATTGAGACTTTATTACGTAATTTATGTAAAAAAGAAAATTCAGAGTTATTATATCTTATTTAAATTTTTTGTGTCATTTTGTGCTTGGCTTACTTAATCTTAAATGTTAGGTCATTATGATCATTGATGGACTTTTGGATCGTGACAAGTGCATTTACACGTTAATATAGTCAATTGCAACGTCTTTGGTAGTTATTATCGTAGTTTAGCTGTTGTGTATTTCTTGCAAATATAAGTATGTGGTTTCTCTCTCATGGCGGCTAGGACTTGGCTTCGCTTTACAATAAAGTGGCATTTTTAGGATAGAGCCGAGAGACCAATGCAGATATTATAATGGAAACAACGTTTCAAAATCTATTTTACCTAACATGTCGAATTAGCCGCCATGATGGGTCATATGTTTTTTGATAATTTATTCATTTATTCGGACTTTTATAGTGTGGCTCACGGGTAGGCCTATTGCCATGTAATCTTGACCATACTGCTCCTAATATAATAATATTGTCCCCTTTCAACTTTAATCTAATTTATAAATAAAAACTATCATACTATAAAACCCGGACGATGACCTTGACATTACAGACCAGAATTATGGCTTCCAAATCTTCAACAAAACTTGCTCTTTTCACTGTCCTCCTCCTCTTATTTACCATTGGTTAGTTCTTCCCCCCATCTCTCTGTATACATGTGTTTCAATGAAGGCTAGAGTAGATTATATTTTCAAATAGTTATTTCTTCCATAAAAAAAAATTGTCCCCTATTAAATTTCAAAATAGTTTAATTTAAATTTTTAATTTTACATTTAATGAGAAGCTTTAAGAGGCATGCAAATACTATGGTATATTTATGATCTAAAGAATTATATTCACATAAATATTATGGCTTGTTTAGGATAAGTTTTAAAAGTTTAGATTTATTCTTAAACTCGTGCATAGTAAAATAGAAGTTTAATGATAAATGTACGTAGTTACATCGTCTGGAAGGATAATCATGGAAGAAGTACAAGTAGGTGATGAAGGAGCAATGGCAACAATAGAGCTATTAAGAAGTGAAGTGCTGCAGCACCAGCAAAATGACAGATGCACATATTATCGTTGTCACTCTGATTCTCATTGCAAAAAGTTTTATTGCTCTAGATGTTCTTCGGACATCATGGGTAGGGGTGTTTGTATGACTTAATTGTACCAATATATGTAATATATATGCACATGGGAGAGAGCCTAGGCTGGTACGTACTTTCATATACCGTAGTTTTCTTTATTTCTTTTTAATAAAGGCAATGTCTCTCCCTTATATCAAGAAGATAGTCATGTTTTTAACTAAAGGCTACTGCAAAAAATGAAAGCAATAGCAGCAAATACGGCAAAAATGATAGATATACTTATGAAACATAAGAGTGGTGATGGAGGGGGCAAAGAGAAGTAGTATTAAAAAGACCAAATTAGTCAACTCATAATTTTTTTTTATTACTATTCCCTCGGTGTTCGAATTTCGAGAGTCAAAAAAGTTATTTTTTAATTGTAATTTTTTTTGTATGTCTTTTAAATATTTTGAATTATAAATTTTACGTAATTTTCAAATATGTAAATTTTATTTAGAAAAACTTAAAGAACTCTATGTTCAAATATGCAGTCAAAATTAAAAAAATTGAATTTCGAAAAGTGATTATTGTCATAAATATAGATAGAGAGAGTAATAAATAGGTTAGCACAATATAAGCATAATAACGCAAAATCACAAGTGAAATTATGAAATTGTTCCTTTTTTTAATTTAAACATGTAAGACGAATCCGCTGTCCAAGAATTTGACTCAGAAGGCATTTGAAGCTGGAGTTATTGCCCAAACATTAGTTAATAGGAGTCCACCAAAAACATGAAGACGAATTCGTGCTTTCCAACTGCTCAAAAGAATACGCCAACACCTAATTTTCAGGCTCATTTGCATCAGGTTGTTGCGGACAACTATCTTCTAGGAATTTCTAAACATTTTCGGTCATGAAAAGCGCTTTGCTTTATTTGTTTTTATTAGGATTAAAATATTTAAATTTGGATACGTATTTGAATATTAAAATATGTATTAAGATTAAAATATATAAATTTAAATATATATTTGAATATTAAAATATTATTTTAAGATCTAAATACTGAATAATTAAAATTATTTATTTTCTCAATATCTGAACATATAAAATTGTCTTTATTTAAAAATTAATAAATATAAATTTAAATCAAATACTAATTCATCTAATACTTTATTACTAAAATATTTTCAAAAAAATATATGATGGTTGGTGATGGTGATGGCTAATGGTAGTGGTTGTGGATACCGATTGGGTAGTGGTTGGTGGTGGTGTTGGTTGATGGTTATGGTTATGGTTATGGGTAGTAGATGGTGGATGATAATAGTAGTTAACGGTGATGGTTGATGGTGGTGGTGACTGAAAATAGTGGTAGGTGATATATAGTGGTATAGTGGTGACTGATGGTTGTTGTGGTGATGATGGTTGATAGTTGAAAATGGTAGCTAATAGTAATGACAATTGATAGTCGTAATTGGCAGTGGGGGTAGTTGTGGTTGAGGATGGTAGTAGTGGGTGGTGGACAGTGAGTGGTGGTAATCTATAATAGTGTGGGACACAGTAGTAGCGACGGTGATGGTTATTGGTGAAAGTGTATGGAGAAATGGTAAAATATCATTTTTGCATAACATCTTAATAATACACCCTACTATAGATCTTAATCATGAAGATCTATTGATGTTGGGCATATTTCTATATGTATTAATATTACTTTACCCATGTTTTAACAGTTTTTTTGGGCTATTTGGTGTTAAAAATGCCCAACATATGTTAAATATTGGTTTTATGACTAATTAAGTTGTGTGATGATTTAGGATGTTTGGAGTGCAAAAATATGAAGAAACGATGCTCCTTCTATAGGAGAAGAGGGTGGATGCATCGCATCCAACCTTGAAAAAAATGCAATTTGGAGCAACCTTAGCAATGAAGTCTTAAGAAGGCATCCACCTTAGCATTCGCACCTGGATAAAGCAAGGTTGAGGGAACAGAGGGTGGACGCAAAGCATTCACCCCAATATTCAATGCTTAGAAGTTCAAGCTAAGGCGGACGCGAAGCATCCACCCCACCATCAATCTCTGAAGCTGATTCGGAAAAGATAAAGGGAAATTTTTGCCCACGACTTTTATACGCAATATATAGGTCAAAAACGTCTCTTTTAGGGGATAGAACACACTTTTTGAAGGGGATTCGACTTAGGGATAGCAAGGAGCCACCGTGGAGGCCGGATTTTATCTTCTTCCGCCAAACTTAGTATTTCTTATGTTTCTCTATATGATTTGTTGTTTGGCTACCATGTTTATGTGGGGAGCTAAACTTCAAGTTCTAGGGTTGTGGTTCTTTCATGACTCTTGTTATTCGAATATTATTTTGGTTTCTTGATTTATCATATTAGTTTATTTATTCAATCATATGCTTAATTATTTGATTGCTCAATCACCAATTGAATACTATCTACAAATCTAGAATTGAACTCGAAAGTGGGAATTCTAGATTGCATATAGGATTTAATAGAGCAAGTTCTTAAATCTGGGCATCGGAGAACAGATTCGCGGTTAGGATAGACATATATCTGATTGTCTTGCTTCGTTGATTTACAGGAATTACAAATGCGTTCTTGTTAGTTCTAATTCCACAGACATATAGGCGTTATGTTAGCTTGAATAGGCGAGTATGTACTCGACAGATACTTATGAGCGATATTAACCTTGTCAACCAATAAACTAGATAAATTAGTTAGTCAATTCAATTGAAGAATACAATAGGAATGTTAGGTAACCCATAACTCTAGATCGTTTTCATTACATTGATAACTTAAAAATCTACGCTTCCTTTGTTCATACTTCATTATTTATTTATTTTTTAGATTAATTACTTTAGCATCACTACTTTTGGATTTAATCCTTGTTTAGATAATTAAGATAGTCTGATCTAGTTAATAGTTGATAACAAGTACTCATGGGTTCAACACTCTCTCTTATCACTTTATTACTTGACGACCGTATATACTTGCGTGTGCGTTTGGCTGCAACAATCAGACTCATTAAGTGATTGTAAAATTAAAAATAAAACAAACTTAATGGTAAGATCTAAATGATTAAAATCTAAATTTAAAAAATAAACGTATTTAATAACTATAAAATCTGAATAATTAAGATTCAGATCTCCATTAAGTACAAACAAATGAGGCCAGGAAGTTGCGAGATTAAGATTCATTCGATTGGAAGGTCCAATCGAAGGAAGTCACTCCAACAAAATAGTAGTTAGTACTTAGTTAAGGCCTCAACCCTTTATCTGGTTCTTCTCCAGCTACACCAGCAGCTGCCGTGTGAAACGTATATCATCGTCGTTCTTAATCAAGACTCAGGTTAAGCTCCGTCTCGGAACCTTATGGGGTTAGGAGTAAAGTATCCCGAGGTTGGCGCATCTCGTTGAGCGTGGAGAAGCATTGGGAACCCCAATTTTTTTCTTCGAAGCCGTTTCTTTTTCCATCCCCCAAGTCTACCGATGGTAAGTACAAATGTACCGCTTTAAGGATGATGTGTTCTTTTTCCTTAAATTTTTTGTTACGTCCCAAAACTTTAAAACATGTGAGCGATATTCGATACTTAACTCCATCGAGTGAACCAACCATATCATGCATGATTGCATTCCAAACTAAACCATCATGTGCAATGGTTTGTAAAAATACTTATTATAATAATATATACGGTAGAAATTGATTTTGGCCTTCGTACGACTGATCGAGACAGGAATATAATGGACCGAAGAAAGTCTTCATAATATCGAGATGGGATCCGAAGAAGGCACAAACAAACTTCGAGTTTCAGGGACAGGTCAAATACCGAACTCGAAGTCATTATCGAGCTCGCGTCCAAATCGAACTATGATGAGAAGCGATGGAATCGATTTTAAGGGCCAAAGGCCAACCAATACCGGCCTAATACTGGGCCTCAAGTCAACATCAAGCTCAAACCCGCATCGAGCTCTAAAACTGAAAACCGACCAATACCGAGTCCGATCAAGATCGAGCTCGTAGACAAGAGCCGTTACAACCGCACTAAGGGAAAGAACCTCAGCGGGAATTAAGGAAAAGCCGACTTATCATGGGTTCCCCACTATGTATTTTATCTAAAGTAGGATCCTTTTACTATAAGAGGGATGGCTATATTTCTGTAAAGGACCAAGTTTTGGCATATATTGTAACTCAGATATCATACACTCCCATATTTAAGAATTATCCTTTTTTAGCTTCATAAGATTGATTCATCTTGCGTAATCCATAAATCATCCTCTTTTCAACTTTACTTATTTTTCATCCTTACAGTCAATATTCGATATTCTTATTTACTCTTACGATTTGTGTCGAGTTATACCACATACCCTTATAACTATGTACAAATTCAACTCTATATGTTTTTTGGGCATACAGTTTGGCACCCACTGTGGGGCTAAGGATAATAGTGGTTATTTGATACGAATCTGCAAAAACACACCATTTTACGCTTGTTTTCAGAAGTATCATTGATTTCGGATTCGCAACGACGAGATCTCAATTAAATGGCCTTACCTATCGACAACGAAGCTGGCCTTCAAGGTGAGAACAACAACTTGACGCCCAGGGCCGGAATGCCACTTGTCGATGCCGTTGGAGCTCGAGTCGAAGTACCATTAGATGTTAATTCGCATGTGGCCATTGAGGCAAACCTACATTCTGAACCTAAAAATAGCATTCATGGTGGTACCTGATCTGCACCTCGAGAAACCCATAACGTTGAGGAAAACAGAATCATCTTGCGTATGATTTTCGAAATGTTGCAAGCTCAACAGGTAGCGATAGCTCAATTGTAGAGTCAAACCCAGGTACCGAGCATACCGGAGCCCAGTCCACCCTGAGAAATCACCCATAGAATGGAGCCAGCTATAATAAGGTCAAATGAGCAAGAATCAGGTACTAATCTCGAAATTGCTAAGATACTCGAGGAACTCACAAAATGGATCAAAGAAAATGATAAAAAGGTGGAAACATATAACTCAACGGTCGATCAAATCCCTGGGGCACCACCAGTGTTGAAAGGGTTGGATTCCAAAAAATTCGTGCAAAAGCCTTTTCACCCGAGTGCAGCTCCAAAACTGATCCCCAAAATATTCCGCATGCCCAAGATCCCTAAATATAATGGGACGACCGACCCTAACGAACACGTCACCTCTTACACGTGTGCCATAAAGGGTAACGATTTAGAAGATGACGAAATCGAATCTGTGTTGTTGAAAAAATTCGGAGAGACCCTTTCGAAGGGAGCAATGATTTGGTATCACAACTTGCCTCCAAATTCCATTGACTCATTTACCACGTTAGCAGATTCTTTCGTAAAGGCACACACGGGTACCATAAAGGTCACAACGAGGAAATCGGACCTTTTTAAGGTAAGACAAAGGGATAATGAAATGCTGAGGCAGTTCATGTCCCGATTTCAAATAGAACGCATGGAATTGCCACCATTCACAGATGATTGGGCCGTTCAAGCTTTCACCCAAGGGTTGAACGAGCGGAGTTTGATAGTATCACGTCAGTTGAAACAAAGTTTGATCGAGTATCCAGCCGTGACCTGTGTAGATGTGCACAATCGATATCAGTCGAAGATCAGGGTTGAGGACGATCAACTAAGAGCCCCATCCGATTCAGTTTATCCAAACAGGTCGGTAATTAAGAACCAGAGGGACATCGATAGGGAGCAAAGGTCAAACAGAGATCGATATCAACCATATACCGCAGATCAAAAGAACAGTGGTTCAGAACACAATTCCGCCCGGAACAATCGAAGAAGTGATCAAGGACAGAGTTCTCGGGGACTTATGAGCAAAAGTGGTTTTGACAAGTATGCCGATCCCACAAAGGCACTTCGGTTATCAGAATATAACTTTAGCATCAATGCATCGGGCATTGTATCGGCAATCGGAAGGATCAAAGATACTAAGTGGCTCAGACCCATACAGACCGATCCTTCCCAAAGAAACCCAAATTTGATGTGCGGGTATCATGGCACGTATGGTCACAAGACCGAGGATTGCAGACAATTAAGGGAAGAGGTAGCCCGTCTATTCAACGAGGGACACCTTCGAGAGTTCCTCAGCAATCGAGCCAAGAATCATTTCTGAGAAAGAGACGCCAACAAGAAAAATGAACAGGAGGAACCCCAACATGTCATTCATATAATCGTCGGTGGTATCGACGTTCCACAGGGACCCATGTTCAAACACACTAAGGTATCATTCACTAGAGAAAAACGAACCCGAGACTATGTGCCCGAAGGCACTTTGTCATTCAACAACGAAGAAGCAGAAGGTCGTGAAACAGCTCGGCCTACAGAATCAAATCGTACCTGCAACTCGGTTTTTAAACGGCTTAAATATGGCCAGTGAGACAACTAAAGGAGAGATTATTCTACCGGTGAACGTGGCTGGAACGATTCAAGACACCAAATTCCACGTAATCGAGGGTGACATGAGATACAATGCCCTGCTCGAAAGACCTTGGATCCACAATATGAGGGCAGTCCCTTCGACCCTCCACCAAGTGATAAAATTCCCGACGTCGGACGGTGTTAATACAATATATGAGGAACAACACGCTGCAAAGGAAATATCTGTGGTCGACGAGGTAACACTGATATCGGCACTATCAACCTCGGAGAAGTCGAGCATCAAAGGAAAAGAGGAAGTCAAATAGCAATCACAGCCATCAGCCTCGACCGAATCGGGAAAGCAGGAGATAGAAGAAGAAGAGGGGGATTGACCCCTCGAACTTTTATTGTTCTCAAAGATTCTGACGCCACCAAATCAACGGTCGAAGAGCTGGAACAGGTTATATTGATCGAGTATCGGCCCGAGCGAAAGGTATACCTGGGAACGGGATTAACCCCCGAACTCAGGAAGAGGCTTATTCAATTTCTTATTAATAACAAAAATTGTTTTTCTTGGTCCCATTTAGACATGACAGGGATCCCACCGGAGATAACGATACATCGGCTGAGCCTGGACCCCGGGTTCAAACCGGTGAAGCAAAAGAAGAGACCCCAATCCGAGATAAAGCACGCATTCATAAAGGATGAGGTAACTAAACTTCTCAAAATAGGGTCCATTCGGGAGGTGAAATATCTCGAATGGTTAGCCAATGTAGTTGTAGTTCCTATAAAAGGGAACAAACTTAGAATGTGTGTAGATTATAAGGATTTAAACAAGGCATGCCCCAAAGATTCTTTTTCACTGCCTAACATCGACCACATGATCAATGCCACGGTCGGTCACGAGATCCTTACTTTTCTCGATGCCTATTCCGGGTACAATCAAATCCAAATGAACCCGGGGGACCGAGAAAAGACTTCATTTATCACCAAGTACGGAACCTATTGTTATAATGTAATGCCCTTCGGGCTAAAAAATGCAGGAGCTACTTACCAACACCTAGTAAATAAAATGTTCGAGGAACAAATAGGTAAATCAATAGAAGTTTATATCGATGACATGCTAGTTAAGTCCCTGCGCGCAGAGGACCATTTAGCTCATTTGCAGGAAACGTTCGAAATTTAAAGGAAATACAACATGAAGCTCAACCCCTAGAAATGTGCTTTCGGGGTCGGTTCGGGCAAGTTCCTTGGCTTCATGGTATCAAATTGGGGGATCGAGATCAACCCCGAAAAATCAAGGCCATCGAAGACATCACCATCGTAGACAATGTAAAAACTGCACGGAGGCTAACCGGAAGGATAGTTGCCTTAGGCCAATTCATTTCGAAGTCGTCAGATCGGAGCCACCGATTTTTCTCTCTACTAAAAAAGAAGAACGATTTCGCCTGGACCCCGGAATGCCAACAGGCATTAGAGGAATTGAAGCAATACATATCGATCCCATCACTGCTTCACACTCTAAAGGCAGATAAGAAACTTTACTTGTACTTGGCGGTATCGGAAATAGCGGTAAGTGATGTCCTAGTTCGAGAAGAGCAAGGTATGCCATTTCCCGTTTATTATGTAAGTCGAACCTTAAGGGAAGCAGAAACTAGATATCCACACTTAGAGAAATTGGCACTTGCACTGATAAGCACCTCTAGAAAGTTAAGACCATACATTCAATGTCACTTCATATGCGTACTAACCACTTACCCACTTCATAATATTTTGTACAAGCCCGAACTATCAGGCCGATTATCCAAATGGTCCGTCGAACTCAGTGGGTACGATATCGAATATCAACCCCGGACGGCCATCAAGTCTCAAATTTTAGCAGACTTCGTGGCCAATTTCACGCCAACCCTCGTACCCGAAGTTGAAAAGGAACTCTTTTTGAAATCGGGTACATCATCGGGGGTATGGACCCTTTTCACAGATGGGACTTCGAACGTGAAGGGGTCCGGGCTAGGCATCGTTTTGAAGATGCCCACGGGTAGCACTATTAGGCAATCTATCAAAACTACTAGGTTGACTAACAACAAGGCCGAGTATGAGGCCATGATTGCAGGTCTCGAGCTAGCTAAAAGCTTGGGAGCAGAAATCATTGAAGCCAAGTATGACTCTTTACTCGTGGTAAATCAAGTAAACAAAATCTTCGAAGTTCGAGAGGATAGAATGCAAAGGTATTTGGACAAACTACAGGTAACTTTGCATCGTTTCGAAGAATGGACTTTACAGCATGTACCTCGAGAACAAAACAGTGAGGCCGATGCACTTGCAAATTTGGGGTCATCGATCGAGGAAGATGAGATCGGCTCGGGGACTGTCGTTCAACTCTCGAGATCCGTGATCGAGGAAGGTCATGCCGAGATAAACTCTACAAGCTTAACCTGGGATTGGAGGAATAAGTATATTGAATAATTGAAGAACGGAAAGCTCCCATCGGACCCTAAAAATTCGAGGGCCCTACGAACCAAAGCTGCTCGATTCACATTGACTGTAGATGGGGCATTATACCAAAGAACATTCGATGGACCATTGGCAGTGTGCTTAGGACGAGGAGACACTGACTACATCCTACGTGAGATTCACGATTGTACTTGTGGAAATCATTCTGGTGCCGATTCATTAGTCCAAAAAATAATCAGAGCAGGATATTATTGGATCGATATGGACAAAGATGCAAAGGAGTTTGTTCAAAAATGTGATAAATGTCAAAGGTTTGCACCGATGATCCATCAGCCCGGAGAGCAACTTCACTCAGTCCTATCCCTATGGCCATTCATGAAATGGGGAATGGATATCGTCGGCCCTCTGCCATCGGCCCCAGGTAAAGCTAAGTTCATTTTATTTATAACTGACTATTTCTCTAAATGGGTTGAAGCACAAGCGTTCGAGAAAGCAAGAGAGAAAGAGGTTATAGACTTCATCTGGGATCATATCGTATGTCGATTTGAGATATCCGCCGAAATAGTGTGACAACGGGAAGCAATTTATCGGCAGCAAAGTAACAAAATTCCTCGAAGACCACAAAATAAAAAGGATATCATCAACACCGTACCACCCTAGTAGGATCGGACAGGCCGAATCGACGAACAAGACTATCATTCAAAACCTAAAGAAAAGGGTGAACGACGCTAAGGGAAAATGGAGAGAAATTCTACCCGAAGTTCTTTGGGCATATCGAACAACATCAAAATCCAGTACGGGGGCAACCCCATTCTTCTTAATATATGGTTCTGAAGCCTTGATTCCAGTCAAAATCGGGGAACCCAGTGTCAGGTTTTGATATACAACAGAAGAGTCAAATCACGAAGCTATGAATACTAGCCTCGAATTATTGGATGAAAAACAAGAAGCCGCTCTCATCCAATTGGCCGCCCAAAAGCAGCGGATCGAAAGATACTATAATCAAAGAACCAATCTTCGCCATTTTATAATCAGGGACTTAGTGCTAAAGAAAGTCACCCTCAGCACATGAAATCCAAATGAAGGAAAACTGGGTCCAAACTAGGAAGGACCATATCAGGTACTCGAAAACGTCGGTAAAGAATCCTACAAGCTCGATATTATAAACGGCAAACAACTACCGAGCAATTGGAATGTATCGCACCTAAAATGATACTACTGCTAAGGTACGACCCTCCCATGTTCATTTATATTTCGAAACTAACCCTTGCAGGAGTTCGATCAGGAACAAGGATGGATTATTCAACACGAAGCCTTAGGTCTGAAAGCATGCGTTGCACTCTTTTTCTCTTAGACCGATTTTATCCCAAATGGGTTTTTAGGCAAGGTTTTAAATGAGGCAACCATTGATCGTGCTAACTTAGAACAATTCAGCAGTATCTGAGGCCTCTTTACAATCAACCTCGAATGCTGAGGGGAGGGGGGCATTACCTTATCCTCAAATATATCAAGTTCGATGCAAGAAAGTTTCTTCATAACAACAAGGTTCCGATAGGAAAAATTGTAAGATCCAAATGGTCAAAACGAACCATGCTCGTGTAGGTTGCTCGATCCCTAGTACAAAATATAAACACATGTATAATGACATGAAAAGAAGCTTCTCTGCCCATATCTCGTGTCTCACAACCCATCCTCTATTTCATGATCTATTATGCAAACAGGCTTAAGGGCCAACTATTACCCCATAAATCGGGGACTATCTACGAAGCCCAAGGGCTACACCGACTCGAGTTCGAGCAACCATTCTCAGTCGGGGACTATCTACTAAGCCTACGGGCTACATTACTTCGAGTTCGAATAAATCACTCGACTAATAAGCCTATGGGCTACATCACTTCGAGTTCGAGCAAGCACTCACTCGACTACTAAGCCTGCAGGCTACTCTTATTTCGAGTTCGAGCAATCACTCACTCGACCATTAAGCCTTCGGGCTACATTTCTTCGAGTTCGAATCACTCACTCGACTAATAAGCCTAGGGGCCACATCATTTCGAGTTTGAGCAAGTATTCACTTGACCATTAAGCCTACAGACTCCATTACTTCGAGTTCGAATCACTCACTCGACTACTAAGCCTACGGGCTATTCTTATTTCGAGTTCGAGCAAAGCACTCACTCGACTATAAGCCTACGGGCTACTCTACTTCGAGTTCGAGCAATCACTCACTCGACTATAAAGATTACGGGCTACCTTACTTCGAGTTCGAATCACTCACTCGACTATTAAGCCTACGGGCTACAGCATTTCGAGTTCGAGTAATCACTCACTCGACTAATAAGCCTAAGGGCTAATCTCATTTCGAGTTCAAGCAATCACTCACTTGACTACTAAGCCTAAGGGCTAATCTTATTTCAAGTTCGAGAAATCACTCACTCGACCTCTAAGCCTACGGGCTACATTACTTCGAGTTTGAATCAATCACTCGACTAATAAGCCTACGGGCTACATTACTTCGAGTTTGAATCAATCACTCGACTAATAAGCCTACGGGCTACACCACTTCGAGTTCGAGCAAGCACTCACTCGACTACTAAGCCTACGGGCTACTCTTAGTTTGAGTTCGAGCAATCACTCACTCGACCAATAAGCCTACGGGCTACATTACTTCGAGTTCGAATCACTCACTAGACTAATAATCCTACGGGCCACATCACTTCGAGTTCGAGCAAAGCACTCACTCGACCATTAAGCCTACAGGCTACATTACTTCGAGTTCGAATCACTCACTCGACTACTAAGCCTACGGGCTACTCTTGTTTCGAGTTCGAGCAAAGCACTCACTTAACTATAAAGCCTACGGGCTGCTCTACTTCGAGTTCGAGTAATCACTCAATCGACTATAAAGCCTACGGGCTACCTTACTTTGAGTTCGAATCACTTACTCGACTATTAAGCCTATGGGCCATATAATCCCGAGTCCGAGAAAATACACTCGATTATTAAGCCTAAGGGATATTGTTTATTCACGTTCGAGCAAACGCTCACTCGGTTATAAAGACTACAAGGTTCGACTTTGATCAAATTGCCTAAAGCCTCAAACTTATGAAAAACTTTGCATAAGGAATGAATGAAACAAAATCTTCACAAGGCAGAGATAAAATGGAGGCAAGTCGAGAAAAGAAAAGATCTTTATATATATATATATATATATATATATATATATATATATATACAAGAATGTTTACAACGTCCGAACAGGACCCTACACACAAAAGACCCAAATAGAAATTAAGGGCTAAGTTTCTTGGTTATCTCTAGGGGCGGTCTCTTCTCCATCGGTCTCCTCCTAGCTCTCGAACCCACTCTTGCTCCCATCATCATCATCATCGGAAGCCAAGGCTTTAGCATCAGCTTCGAGCTTTTTAGCCCTTTTTATTTCTTCGGTGAGATCGAAACCTCAAGCATGGATCTCTTCGAGGGTCTCCCTCCGAGATCGGCATTTAGCAAGTTCAGCAATCCAATGTGCTCGAGTGTTAGCGGTCTCGGCTGCCTCTCTTGCATGTACCTGAGCAGCTTCAGCATTGGCCCGATAGACGGCCACAAATGCATCCATATTAGCCTTTACTTTTTCGGCGTCAGATTTGGCCTTAGCAAGTTCGGAGGCCAACCGATCCTTGAGCTCCTCTATTTTCCTTGCTTGAACTGAGCTCCTCTCCTTTAGACCTCGAAGTTGACTTTCGGCCGATAATAATTGGGCCCGAATAGTTTCCTTTTCTGCAACAAGGCGGTCCATGCCATCTTTCCATCCCATGGTCTCCGCCCTTATTATATCAACCTCCTCGCGAAGCTGCCCGATTGTCTCGAGCTTCTGCTGCAGCTGTGAGATCGAAATATTACCCTTCGATCCTAAATCAAGCCCATGCATTTTCAAGATTAACATTACCTACTCAGTCAGGTCAGTCAGGTCTTGATGAGCCTTGGCCAACTCAGCTCGAAGGCCCTTGATTTCTTCTTCCCTTTTCCCGGAAAGGAGTCTAAGGGAGTCCCTCTCCTCCGTGACCCGTCGGAGGTCGGCCTCGAACTGATGCAGCTCAGCTCGAGACCGAGAACATGCTTCTCGATGAACCGCTTCGGTCTACGAAGAAAGAAGAAAAGAAGTTAGAAAAGAATAGCAAACATAAAAGTGATATCAACAAAGGGAATTAGGTATTACCCGATTTAGAGCTTGTTACACTTCACAGAAAAGGCCCGACACATCAGTAGGGCCAGCAACATCCTCGGCAAAAGTAAACAAAATCATAGAAGAGGTCCTCCCCTTCATGAGACCGGTTTATCTCTAGGGCCCCCCAAGCTTGGGCTTCCCGAATCACCCCTTCAGAGACAACATGGAGAGTGGGCGAGTCTCCAATTACTATTTCCCCAAGCGACTCGCTTGGGGCGTTCTTCTCGGTTCGGAGAGCCTCGGGATCGGTCCTTTCAGATATACCCACCGGTTGTCGACTTCGGTGGGAGGCATCCTCGACCTCCATTAACTCGGGGACTTTTCCCGAATCCTTCTCCAATACCACCTCAGTTCGAGGCGGAGACGCACGAACCACCATCAATCTAGCTGCATTTGAGGCATCAATGGTTTTCTTCACTCGGGCCACCAGTACAGACCCGTCATCTTCTTCTTCCTCATCGTCATCCCTTAGACGCGGAACTGATTCTTCGGTCAAAAGGATGATATCCTTCCTCGGCTTATGAGCTGTCCTCGTCTTCGGTTTTGGATCTTCGCAAGTAGAGGCCATTTTTCTCTTATTATCCTTCACCGGTTTTGGAACAAAGGCCGAAGCCTCTTCCTTGTTGGACGGGGGCCCTCTTCCTCATCGGACGGGGTCCTCAAAACCGCATCTTTTCTCAGGCCTACACACAAGAAAATTGATTAAATATACGAAAAATGCTTCATTCGAATTGTCAAAGATACGAGAAAAAAGGCTTACCGTGATTTTTGGCCTCCCATCGGCCTTTTGACAAATCACGCAATGAGCGCTCGGCGTATGTAGAGGTCGAAATCAGTCCCCGTACCCAGTTCTTAAGGTCAGGAACTGCACCGGGCATCTAAGGAACTGCTGCATCACAAAGGGAGGTATCAGTAAGAAAGAGACGAAGGAACAAAACAATAGTAGATAACGACAGAGTTACACTTATGCTTCATGTTCCACTCCTCGGGAAATGGCATTTTCTCGGCCGGTATTAGGTCTGAAGGCTTCACTCGAACAAACCTACCCATCCAACCTCAATCCTTGTCCTCGTCTATACTCGAGAACAGAACCTTGGTGGCCCGGCGCTGAAGTTTTATTAACCCGCCTCGAAAGAGGCGGGGGATGTACAATCGAATGAGGTGGTCGAGGGTAAAAGGCATCCCCTCGATCTTGTTCACGAAGAAACGGATCAGAATAACGATCAGCCAAAATAAAGGATGGATTTGGCCTAGGGTTACCCGGTATTGGCGCCAAAAATCGTTGATGATAGGGTCGAGGGGGCCCAATGTAAAAGGGTAAGTATACACACTTAAAAACCCTTTCACATAAGTGGTGATATCTTCTTCGGGAGCCGGGATTATCACTTCTATTTTCTCCCAGTTACAGTCTTTTCTCAGCTGCTCGATATGCCCCTCGGTTATCGAGCACATATACCTCGATATTGACTCGTATCGACCGGGAACCGACGAGCCTTTATCGACCTTAAAATCGGAGGTAAGAACACACACCCCGGGAACATACTCTTCAGGTCGTGGCTCCACCGGTGTTTTGTCGATGGTAGGCTATGAAGAAGAAGTTTTTCTTTTTGAGGAATAATTTTAGATGTTTTCGCCATTTTTGATTTAGAAATGGAAAATAGATGGAGATGACAAAGATGTGGTGTTTTGAAGAAAGATTTTTCAGTAAAAATCACAGAAGAAAGATATTTGCAGAAAAATCACAGATTTACAGATGAACTCAGAAGAAGCGAGAAAGAACTTGGAAAATTTTGAGATTGAAGATTGAATACGTGAAAGTGATAAATGGTAAAAGGAGGGGTTATTTATAGATTGAGCGATGTCAGTTCAATATTAGCAGTGGCCAACCACAGTCTGACATACATTAAATGCCTTAGTAAACTGAACCGACGGGATAGCTATCACGTACGTCATGGTCGGACTCAATGCAAATGTTAGTGCACATCCAATCGAGCCGTTGTGAAATCATATTGTTTCTCGTCACATCCTTCCCGAGAAACGGTGGGACTATCTGTATACGGTAGAAATTGATTTCGGCGTTCGTACGAATGATCGAGATGGGAACATAATGGACCGAAAAAAGTCTTCATAATATCGAGATGAGATCCGAAGAAGGCACAAACGAGCTTCAAGTTTCAGGGACAGGTCAAATACCGAGCTCGAAGTCATTATCGAGCTCGCGTCCAAATTGAACTATGATGAGAAGCGGTGGAATCGAGCTTAAGGGCCAAAGGCCAACCAATACCGGCCTAATACTGGGCCCCGAGTCAACATCGAGCTCAAACCCACATCGAGCTCTAAAACTGGATACCGACCAATACCGACCAATACCGAGTCCGATCAAGATCGAGCTCGTAGACAAGAGCCGTTATAACCGCACTAAGGGAAAGAACCTCAGCGGGAATTAAGGAAAAGCTGACTTATCATGGGTTTCCCACTATGTATTTTTAATTATATCTAAAGTAGGATCCTTCCACTATAAGAGGGATGGCTATATTTCTGTAAAGGACCAAGTTTTGGTATACATTGTAACTCACATATCATACACTCCCAAATTGAAGAATTATCCTTTTTTAGTTTCATAAGATTGATTCATCTTGCTTAATCTATAAATCATCCTCTTTTCAACCTTGCTTATTTTTCATCCTTACAGTCAATATTTGATATTCTTATTTACTCTTACGATTTGTGTCGAGTTATACCACATACCCTTAGAACTACGTACAAATTCAACTCTATCCATTTTTCGGGTAAACAAATAAGATCATAAGCTTTGCCTCATTAGCCTCATCATACATGAGAATAGTATTTCAATAATGAAAACTTATAACGAATACTCATACTATAAACATGAACTGAGCCTTTATAACAGATGAATACTCCTTCCGCTCCATTTTATATGACGTAGTCCCACTGCTAAAATATGTAGTTTTTTTTTCGACCTCATCATATATATTGACCCAAAAACGGATTGAGTCGCATGAAATTACCAAATTATCTTTTTCAACTTTTTTTTAAGAAATTAATCGAATTTCGTCGATTTTATTTAATGCTAAATTCCAAGAAATTATTTTTCTGACAGAGTCTATCAGTAATTTATACCAAAAATTATTTTTAATAAATCGACTGAATAAATCAAAAATTATATTAAATGGTGTAGACTAGAGTTGATTTACTTTATTAAAAAAATAAATTATCGACCTCATTTTTAAATGATACAAACCTCGATTTGAATCACGATAGGTGCATCTTATAATTGCGTAATTTGAAAAATCGACCGACTCGGTCGGTTTTTAAAACTGTTTTTGGTCCAGTGTCAGAAAATAGACTGAGAAAGTCGGTCGGTTTTCAATATCGATCGGCTTTTTTTCAACCCACCTGATTTAATCGATTTTACAATAAATAATCTTAAGGAGTGACGACAATCCTCTTGATTGATCAACGCGAATTATATTTAGTCACCTCGTAAAACTGCAATGATCTACTTGAGGTTGGTAATCCTTTAAAATTGACCACGTTCGATCGTTTTTTCACTCAAAAATTATCCTATTTTTAATAGTGTTCAGAGTACGAGCGTCAAGTTGATTAATTTTTTGTGTGAATTTAGACATTAAATTTTTAAATTTTTCTAAATAAAATTTATATATTTAAAAACTATGTAAAAAAATTTATAAGTTACAATAGTTAGCAATTTAAAATATTTAAAAAATATTTATATAAAATATGGTGAAAGAAAATCTTATTTGGATCACCAAATAGTAAGTACAATCACATAAAGTAAAATAGAGGGAGTAACATATTTAATTAAACTGCTCAAAATGCAACCCGACAATGCAGAGGAATAGGGTTAATTTAGAGATCACTCCCCTCAAGGTTCGCTCCAACACACTAGCCTCCCTTTTAGTTTATCATATTAGCTTGTCTCTCTCTTATTATTATTATTAGCTTGGCTAATATACCATTAAGCTGGGTTTTGTTCCTTAATCAACATGATAAAGTCAGTCTTGGAGAAAGTATGAACGGAGATAAAGGGCGATCAACATCCAATCCTACTGCAGTCAAATTGGGAAGACCTGATTTGTTCGCGTTGTGTGGACCAATACAGGAGCCCTAGATTATGCCGGCGGTGCCCATCCAAATGACGAAATCGGAGATGTTCCCCTCTATCGAATCTTTGTCATTTATTTTACTCACAGGAGGTTACTCACAGGAGGTGATGTTATAACGTAAGAAAAATCAGTTTTTTTGTCTAGCTAGGCTACCACTGAATGTTAAGTGGGACTCACCAAGAATAATATTGAGAGCAGGGAGCTTAGCTAACTCGTCTCGTTGGACTACCTATGTGGCTATGTCTATAGAAAAAAGAAATAACAAAGAAAAGAGAGATAGAGTACATATGTACTTAGTAACTAAGACTCATCGATTCGCTTCAAAAGGTTGGGAGAGACTAATTTAGAAGAACATGAATAGTGATGTAATCATAATTATTTTATAAAAATCGTTTCATCAGTCATTTCAGTGCCAAAACAGATGAAATTCATAACATAAATCATTTCTACATTTGGAAACCATTATATTCTTTGATACATCATATTTTTTGAAATCTAGCTATAAATGTGCTCATATGCCTTAAAACAGTCATTTATTGTTGAGGTTTTGTTTTTAAGATGAAATAGTATTAAAATGAGGGTGAATGGGAAATGGAGGGTGAATGGAAAATGGAGGAAAAATTAAATTTTTGAGTAAAATTTTAAGTTTCCCCCTCTTGACAACGAGACATTGTCCCATATTGGAAGAGGAAAAGATTTTTGGTGGGTATATATATATATTTGCTCTTTTTGTAGCTCTTAAAGAGTTAAGAAGAAAGCAAGCCTCGCACCGTCGTCGTCGTCGCTCGCTCGGCTCGGCTTCGGCTACGGCTTCGGCTTCGGTCAAATGATTGATTGATTGATTTTTTGGACCAAATTTATTTGTTAATAGTAAATATTAACGTAAGATTATCCGCATTTGTAACGGATATTTTCCAATCCGTATATTGACCACCAGCTGCAATAGCAGCCGCCTACTGCTCTTCCCACCTTGCTCCACAAACAAGCTAGTGCATGCTCCACCATGGAGGGTGGACGATTGTTCTTAAAATGGAGGGAAAATGAGAGTGAATGGGAAATGGAGGGAAAATAAAATTTTTGAGTAAAATTTTAAGTTTTCCCCTCTTAACAATGAGACATTGTCCCATATTGGAAGAGGAAAAGATTTTTGGTGGGTATATATATATTTGCTCTTCTTGTAGTTCTTAAAGAGTTAAGAAGAAAGCAAGCCTCGCGCCGTCGTCGTCGTCGCTCGCTCGGCTCGGCTTCGGCCAAATGATCGATTGATTGATTAACTTTTTGGACCAGATTTATTTGTTAATAGTAAATATTAACGTAAGATTATCCGCATTTGTAACGGATATTTTTCCACCAGCTGCAATAGCAGCCGCCTATTGCTCTTTCCACCATGAATGTGCTTGCTCCACAAACAAGCTAGTGCATGCTCCACCATGGAGGGTGGATGACTGTTCTTCTTCAACACTGGCTGCTATATATATGTGCAGCAGCTGTTGAAGAAAGACACACACAATACACAAGACACAAAACTGAAATCGCTCAACAGATTTGGCTATACATTGCACTCCTTCCTCTCAGTATTTCCATACGATTTTCTGAGTTTCTACTCCTTCGTTCTGCATTGTTTTAACTTCAAACAAAGCAACTGTAAGTGTAATTTGCTATCGAACTTTGTGTTCGCTGAAATACTGGGGTTTGAAGTACCGCTACACCAGTATGTGATTCGTTCTATCCTAGGAGGAAATAATCCATTACCTTGGGTACTAGGAGGGGATTAAATTCCTTAAGGAAACACTGTGAATTCAGTGAGCTCAAATTAATTACTGTTTCATTACGATAACTTATATTTTGCAGAATTATTATTTACAAATACAGCAATATTGGCAGGACTAACATTTATAACCTTAGGGAGCTTCCACCAGAAATTAACATGGTTTCTTCATGTGTACGTCATTATTTCCGATTACCTAATTATGTGCATCATTATTTCCGATTATCTTCCTATTAATTAATTATTAGGCCGTCTCAATGCAATAATGTTGTACGGTTTCGATTACATATGCTAGCAACATTTCCATTTTTTTGAATGTTACAATATAATCGCCAATCGCCATTCAAAAATGATAGGGACAAATACAATGATCCGACATAACCTGTTCCTCCGAATACCCTCTCAATTATCCAAAATTACTCCCACAACATTTCGTATATCATAAATAGCACTTTTGGTGCTGTTTCTCTCTCATGGCGGCTTATTAGAATTCCCTTTCTTAGAATCATCTATACCGCTTGCAAGTGGACTTAGCTGCCATGCCATGAGTCATATTTCTTAATTTATTCATCCACTCGGACTTTTATAGTGGGTAGGCCTATATACTGCCACATAATCTTGACAACATATACAACTCCCAATATAATATTGCGCCCCCCGTCCCCCTCTCCCCCCCAAAAAAAACACAACTTTGATCCAACTTATACACAAACTATTATACTATAAAGTCCGGAGGAGGACCTCTAAGCGCATTTACACAGACTAGAAACATGGCATCCAAGTGGTCAACTCCTCTTGCTCTTTTTACTCTCCTCCTCCTCTTGTTTGCCATTGGTTAGTTCTCTCTCGGTTTGTTTTCAATAAGTTCTTAGTAGATTGTGTGATACCAATTAACTAATCTATATGTGTATAAATGTTTCTTAATGTCCTTACCATAGATATATTAATTTACGAGTGTAAAATTGATGGTTAATGAAAACTCTATTGCAGTTGCATCGTGCCGAAGAATAAAATTAGCAGAAGCCATGGAAGAAGAGGTACTTGCAGAAGAAGCGGCAACATTAATAGAACTAGTGACAAGCAAGCTGCGCCCACCAGCATGCTATCGAATGCGCTGTAACAATAATGGAGATTGCCGAAGTCATGGTTGCTCTGGCTGCTCTGTAATTTCTCATTATTGTCATCGTTAGTTGCACCAAGTTGTATAGTGTCTAGACATGTAACTTCACATACCGTAGTTTTCTTTCTTTTCAATAAAGGCAATGCCTCTTCCTTGCATCAAGAAGACTGAAGACCGCTTCGTGTCCTTGCCCCCTCTTGTCACTACTCTATGTTTCATAATTTGTATCTTTCGTTTGGCTTATTTGCTTCTATTCTTTATTTTTCTCTTGCCCTCCATAATTTTGTTGCTTCTCTTTGTTAATTTACTCATTTTACTGAGTTTCTTTTTTTTCCCCTTAAACTCCTTAAACTCCATGCTCATACAAACACATTCACACAATTAATGTAAAATAAAACGGAGGAAGTACCACATAAAAAGACCAAACTAATTAACTCTAGAAGTACTTACTTTTATGTAATTAAGGTAGTGTATACGGTAAAACAGAGGCTAATAAGCACCTCAATTTCTCAGTGGGGCAAACGAAGCAATGACGTAACTATAAGGAATCAGAATCGAAGCCAGGATCATCTCGTATCAAGGCCCGAACAAAACACCTGCCCTCAGAGTCATCGAGACCACGCCCCCCGGATCCGGTTCGAGTTCCAAGACCTCGGAAAGCATTACCAAATGACCGCGCATGATTAACAAAGAGACTTGATATCCGTGCCCAACCGGATATCACAGCGTGAATCTCGACCCATATCGGTAGCAGATCAGTGATTAGCGAAAAGAAATTTTTTTACCTTTCTTAGAACTGTACTTAGGGTAAAACTCCCCTACTATATATAGAGAAAGCTGATTATTCAACAGACACACTATAACACGCATATAAGGGCAATATATATATATATATATATATATATATATTTTTTCTTTGCTCCTAAAAGTGACTCAAAGTCCTTAATTTTGCTCATAGTTCATCATAAGTGCTTGGTTCTGAACCGAAGGCAGGCCAATTATTAAGCTCATAACTGAGCCCGGACTCAATGCTACTACTGGTTTGGCTGTTTATTCTATCTTTAATTCGCTCATCTAACGTTATTAATCACTTGTATTGAATTAGTCCACATATCCTTAAAATCGCATATAAATTTAATTGTTATCAATTTTTAAGGGTAAACAGTTTGGCGCCCACCGTGGGGCTAAGGATAATAGTGGTAATTTGATATAAATTTCCATAACACACTCTGTTTTACACTTGTTCTTTGAGATTTTAATTTCAGGTCAACCTAAAAATGTACTCTTAGTCTGCTCACTTGAACGTTGACGTTGAATCTGGCCATCATGGCGAAAACAACAATATAGTGCCTAGCAACGAGGTGCCCCCTACTAATCCCAACGGAGTTCCGGTTGTAGACCCAGTTGACGCCAACTCGCATGTGGCCGTCGATGCCAACCTGCCGACCGACCTTGAGAACAACGTTCGTGGAGGAGCTCGACCTACGACTCGAGGTACGCCCGAAGGTGAAGGCGACAGAATCAATATGCGGGTGATCTTCGAAATATTACAGTCCCAACAGGCGACGATAGCACAGCTGCAAAATCAAAATCGTGCCCCCAGTAGAGTTGAGTCCGAATCATTACGGGAAAACACCCGAAGAAGTGAGCAAGCCACAGAAAGGCCGGGTGAAGCTGAGCTCGGGACCAACCCCGAAATAATAAAAATGCTTGAGGAACTGACGAAGTAGGTGGAGTCGGGGGAGAAGAAAATTGAGGCCAACGACAAAAAAGTGGAGACCTATAACTCCAGAGTTGATCAAATCCCAGGAGCGCCCCCGATATTGAAAGGCCTGGATTCCAAGAAATTTGTCCACAAGCCTTTCCCTCCGAGTGCGGCACCGAAGCCAATCCCGAAGAAGTTTCGCATGCGCGAAATTCTGAAGTATAATGGAACCATAAATCCAAATGAACACGTGACCTCCTACACGTGTGCCGTCAAAGGAAACGACTTAGAAGATGACGAAATCGAGTCGGTTTTGCTAAAAAGGTTCGGGGAAACCCCGTCCAAAGTAGCAATGATATGTTACCACAACTTACCCCCAAATTCTATTGATTCTTTTGCCATGCTTGCAGATGCCTGTGTGAAAGCGCATGTCGGTGCCATCAAGGTCGAGACCAGAAAATCAGACATTTTCAAGGTAAAGCAAAGAGATAATGAAATGCTCAGGGAATTCGTATCGAGGTTTCAAAGGGAACGGATGGACCTCCCTCTGATTGCGGATGATTGAGCTATTCAGGCGTTGATCGCATCCAATTGCACACCTCAAAAGAAGTGTGAAATAGTCGTTTGCAATAATAAAATCCAACTAAGAGTCGGGGTCGAATCGACAGGGAGCTAAGATGGGAGTTAGGGGTATATATTCTAATGCACGTGATTAAATTATCTTGATTTGCACTTCCACAAAAAGGTTTTGTTTCTATTTCTAATTTTACACTAAAGATTGCAGAATAAAGAAAGAAGACTATGAATAGTTATTTTTGAGGCTATTCAAATTGGTAAAATGCCTAAGGCTGTGACCATTGCCTAGGTATTTGCCTAATGGGATAAAGACCTTAATGCTTATTTTGTTGATCGGGGTATATTATAGCTATCAACTCTCAATTACCCATTCAATACATCTCGGTCAGAGAGTGGTTTTGCCTAATTTGGCTTTCTCAAGACCAATTGGGTATCACACAAAATAATTGATAAAAGCTCAAGTCGAGTTATTACTATCTCTAGGTTGAACCCTTTAATTGGGTTAATCAATCTCTCGATTGACCTAATTCCTTGTTAGCCAAGTTTTCCTAGACGAAGTCTCTCTTTCTCAAGTAGAGACTAAGTCAAATAAGCATGAACTAATATTTGCAACCATTAATTCCATAAATCAGAGCATGAACTAGGCTAAATAATAAAATACTCAATCATAAACAAGCACTAAATTAGATACCCATAAGGTTTACACACTAAGGTTGGGTCACAACCCTAGTAAAAATCTAGTTACTCATGCTCGGGTTTGAAGAAAAAGAAGAAGAAAGACTAATTAAACTCATAATGTAAGCTTAAAATAATAAAATCTATTGTAAAATACACCAAAATATAGTAAACTTCCAAAAGAGGCAAAGAAAAACGGCTATAGTAATTATTGATATCAAAACTTGACCTAATTTTGTGGAACTCTTTTATCTATACAAGTCTGAAAATCTCGGACAAAAATACCCCTCATGCGGTTCTGCGGCCGCATAATTCCATGTACGGTCCGCAGACTTCTTCATCTGGCAGGAGCTGGGATTCTGCGGCCGCATAATTCTGAATTGCGGCCGCGAGGCAACATTTCTGCGGTCTGCAGATTATGACTGCGATCGCAAATCAGTCTTCTGCGGTCTGCATATTTATGTCTGCGGCCACAAGGCACTTCTTCTGCGGCCGCAATTCTTGTGCGGTCCGCAATTTACAGGGACTCGAAACTTGAAAATTTGCACACTCTCTGAACTTGAGTCCTAGCCCAGCTCTTGCGGCCGCACAGTTCATATGCGGTCCGCAATTTACACAAATATCTGCTCAATTTAGCTTCTTTATTTACGGCCACAGGTGGAATTCTGCGGTCCGCAATTGTTTCTGCGGACCGCATATTGTATGCTTTTGTGACCTTTTGTTGCCTTGTGCTTGGACTACTCCTCTTTGAGCCGGATTTTATCTCGGGGGGTCCAACTTTCAGCATTTCTGCAATTTTGCACATTTTATTAGTTTCGGGAACTCAATTCAAGTCCCCCAAACTTATGTCTTTGCTTGTCCTCAAGCTAAAAGGCGCTAATAAGTAGTCAAAATCCCCACTTATCAAGTCCCCCCAAACTTATGTCTTTGCTTGTCCTCAAGCAAACAATTTAGTTCCCACCTCCACAAGTTAAGGGTCATTTCAGCAAGTCAAAGGTGAGTCATTCACACATCAGTTGGGACCAACAATTACCCACACTACTTATGTATTATCAACAAGGCGACAAGTTAAACATTTATGCACATATAGTTCTAATGTGACACTTGAGCATCAAAAGTTGACTTTACTCATCAAGGACGCTCTCTCTCTCTCTCTCTCTCTCTCTCTCTCTCTCTCTCTCTCTCTCTCACTCTCATGTAGGTCCTTATGGATCCCACGCTCTTCCTCCTCTACTCTCCATTTGCCTAGCTTACTTAAGAATTTTAGCGCACAATCCAAAGATTTATGAAAGTTTCACTCATCTCTCTAAAGAGAATGTCGCAAGTACAACTTTAAGTACCATATGCTTGCCCTTCATGTAGATCTCCACTAATGTAAGCTCACTCGACTCGGGATCAGATAGGACTTTTTTCGGGATGTAATGAAGGCTTTTGGATTAGGGTAAGATACAATATAGTTGAGTGGTTACACCTTCCTTAAGCACTCCATCATTCATTTCTTGGCTCACACTTTGCCAATTTCTTGAGGCAATTTTCTCATTTCTTGACTTCTTTGCCCAGTTCTTCGATGACTAACCCATGTTATACCAAGGTGGCCATGATGGTGTTCTGGTTCTGCAGGTACTTCTTCAATGTTTCTTCCACAGTAGGGGGAACCTAAGGTGCCTGAACAGAAGACTGTGATGAAACAGTACTGGATAAGTCAGACAACTTTGCACTGGCTGTCTGCATCCAGTTGTTGAGGCTCACCAATGTCTGGGAGACTCGCAGCACAGAAAGTAGAGCAGTAGGCATGGGCACCGGCTTCAAAGCCGAGGTGAAACCTGTGGCATGAACTACAGTAGGAACTGAAGATGGTGGTGGAGGCATAGCTGCGGCACTAGATGAAGGCTCGGCCGAAGTGGATTGAAAATCAACTGCCTCTGCAACTACCACCGATGTCTCATCAGACTGGCATGTGCTGATAGACGGCTGACCCTTTTTCTTAGGCCGCACCTTTGTATCAAAGTCCCTCGGATCTACCCTCGCATCCGTGAGATACTCTATAATAGTGTTGGGATACGGGTAGGATGTGTCAGCTTGCCGAGCGATCACAGAGATGTTGGCCGACATCACAACACCCACATTGATAGGGTGCACGGCCATGATGGACGCAACTAGAACTGCCCGAGGGATCGGGAGGTAGGTCTCATTCTGGCATGGATCCAGTCTGCTGCATACAAAGGTCTGCCACCCATTTGCTTCAAAGCTCAGAGTACTCCTGTGAATAGAAACCCCTGTTATTATCCATGGTGGCGGTGGCCCAGGAGCTGCTAAAATCTCTGCCAACCAAGGACCAACTGCATCCCCAAGTGCACACTTCTATAAGTACTCTATGGGCTCGAAATCATCAAATCCCAGGTACGTGTTCAATGTTTGCTGATCAAATCGTACCTTGAGGTTTCTCACTTTCGTCACTTTTGTCCCTTTCTGGATATGCGCCACATTGGCGTAGAATTCCCGAACAAGGTACTCCTTAGCATCCACCACGCTCTGGGTAAACCACATCCACCCTTTTTGTTCTCTAAACTGTCTCAACGTTGCTGGGTTATACCTCTCAAGATCTTTCAACTGAAACTTCCGCTCAAGAGGGAGCAACCTCACTGGCCACCATTCACAAAAGCTGGTGAAGGCGGCCAAACTGACAAAATAGTCCTCCCATACCTCTTTCTTCTTCGACCTTTCGAGGCCGGGAACAGTATCATCTCCCCCTCTACCATCCTCGGGGATGTCCTGAACTGATGTCTTTGGTGCCTCAGGGGCAGGTGTAGTAGATGGCTCAGAAGCCTGACTAGCACTTTTCGAGCCCTCGGAAGTGCTATGAGATATGGACAACTCGTCTGTGAGCTGATACCTCCCCAGCGGCCTTGACTGGATATCTGGCTACTCATGTACAGAGGCTGAGTTGCCCTCTAATGCTTCCCTAGATGGGGCATAAGAACTGGTCTCGGAAAGGTCTGCACCTCTCCCCTTGCCGGATGCTGATTTCTTTGTGATTTCGTGTTGTTGGGCACTAGGGTAAGGGTCTCTTTCCTTGTCCCCGAGAAGGGTCACCCCTTCCTTTCGAAGTGTCGCCTCTACCTCTAGATCGAACCATTTTCTGTACCAAGCAAAGGCGATTGTTAGATGCAATTCAAGTTCAGACATATAATGATTCTAAGGACACACCAGAAGATACAGTGAGGAACACAGTTGAAACATTCTTGCAGGGTAGGGATATGCGGTCCACACATATTTCATTGCGGCCGTAGAAAAGGCCTTACGGACCGCACAATTTGCTCTTGCGGTCGCAGATTTGGATTGCGGTCCGTACATTTTGTCTTGCAACTGCAACTCAGATACCACAAATATGCCAACTCTCTGATAATAGAGAATTGGCTATTTTGCGACCGTAATGGGATTTCTGCGGTCCGCACAATTTTCTTGCGGCCGCAGAACCCTTCCTTACAAAAGTACCCTAGACTCAACTTCTACGGACCGCACAATTTCTTGTCCGGCCGCATATTTCCAACAATTACGAACGGTGTGTGTATTTATCTAGGGAATGCAATTTTTGCATAAATTTTGATATGGAAACGGCGTAGAAGCATAAAAATACACTTACCCAGTCCACAATTAGCAAGTACTAGTTAACCCACAACAGATTTACCCCCACAAGTATGTACAATCAAATTCAACAGACAAATGGCCTAAAATTTTACTAAAAATCTAAAAATTAAATGAAAAAGATTAACAAGATTGTGAAACATACCAAATGAATGAGTGTGAAGAAATGAGTGATCAACTGTTTCCAGACGTGTGGGCAGATGATTTAACAAGATATTTCAAATTAGTGCCAGTTGTGTGCTCAGAGAGGGAAAATGGGAACAATGGCCCTAGCCTCTATTTATACTTATCGATTGCCCAGGGGAAGGAGAAGTGAGTGTGGCCGCAGAATTTCAATTGCAGTCCGCACTCTATTACCAGGGGGCTTAGTTGCCCTTTTGTTTTGCAGTCCGCAGAATTGTGTTGCGGCCGCAAATCGGCCATTTTTCTGACAGGACAACTTTATAGAGCTATCATTTTCCACCTTTAATTGGTGTGGTCCACAATGTAATTGTGCGGCTGAAGAACTCCTTTTGCTGCAGCAACCATAACTGTGCGGTCCGCACAATGCAATTGCGGTCCGTAATTCTTTCCACACTTAACCAGATTTCTGTGCACAATTCCAGTAAAGCACACTCATCCCTGCATCACACTTCAAATCAAGTTAGTAAAAATATAACTCCTAACTACAAAAGAAATAAAGAAAAGAAAAAGAAACATGGGTTGCCTCCCAAGAAGCGCCTGGTTTAACGTCGCGGCACGACGCAGAATACCATCAATTGAAATGAATCACCGCCACAACGTGACCATCTCCAACTTTTCCCAAATAGTGCTTCACCAAGTGACCATTGACTCGGAATACCTCATTATTTTTGTTCTTCAAGTCCAATGCACCAAAGGGTGTCACACCCACAATTTCAAAGGGACCACTCCATTTAGACTTTAGCTTTCCGGGAAACATCCTCAACCTCGAGTTGAACAACAATACGGGATCACCCACCTTAAATTCTTTGTTCCAAATATATTTGTCATGTAGATATTTCAACTTTTCTTTGTACAAGGATGAACTTGCATAAGCATGGTACTGGAACTCATCCAGTTCATTCAAATGTGCGACCCTCAAGTTAGCGGCTACATCCCAATCAAGATTTAACTTCTTTAGATCCCACATAGCTTTATGCTCAAGTTCCACCGGAAGATGACAAGCTTTTCTGAACACCAGCCGGTATGGAGACATTCTGATAGGTGTTTTGTAAGCCGTCCGATAAGCCCATAATGCATCATCAAGCTTCTTGGACCAATCCGTCCGATTAGCATTCACTGTTTTGGACAAAACACTCTTTATCTCCCGGTTGGAGACTTCCACTTGACCGCTTGCTTGTGGATGATAGGGAGTCGTAACTTTATGAGTAACACCATACTTTCCAAGTAAGGTGTCGAAAGCCTTGTTGCAAAAATGTGACTCCCCCCCCCCCCCATCGCTTATGATAGCCCGCGGAGTGCAAAACCTTGTAAAAATATTCTTTTTCAAGAACGCCACCATACTTCTCGCCTCATTGTTGGGTAGAGCAACGGCCTCAACCCATTTAGACACATAATCAACCGCGACCAAAATGTAGGTGTTTCCACAAGAACTCACGAAAGGACCCATGAAGTCAATACCCCATACATCAAAGATATCAATCTCCAAAATGGTGGTAAGGGGAATTTCATTTTTCTTCGAGATTCCACTGGCCCGTTGATATTCATCACATCTTTTCACTAAATCACTTGCATCCTTGTAAAGAGTGGGACAATAGAAACCGCAACTTAGCACGTTTGCCGCAGTTCTTGATCCACCATGGTGACCACCATATGGCAAGAATGACAAGCCCCAAGAATTTCACTTTTCTCTCCTTCTGGTACACATCTTCTAATCACCCAATCTGTGCAAATCTGGAAAAGGTATGGTTCATCCCAATAATAATCTTGACAATCTCATTTGAGCTTCTTCCTTTGGTTTGAAGAGAACTCATCCGGGATGATTCCACACACAAGGAAATTTTCTAGATCCACGAACCATGGCACTTGCTTCATTAAAATAGCCAAGAGTTGCTCATCAGAGAAGGAGTCATTGATTTCAAGGCCATCATGCAACCTCCCATCCTCCTCCAAATGAGACAAGTAGTCCGCCACTTGATTTTCACTCCCTCTTCTATCTTGGATGTCAATATCAAACTCTTGCAACAAAAGCACCCATCTCATAAACCGAGCCTTAGAATCTTTCTTGCTCATAAGATAACGAAGTGCCGCATGATCCGTGTGGACAATAACTTTTGTACCCATCAAGTACGAGCAAAACTTCTCAATTGCAAACACAATGGCAAAGAGCTCTTTCTCCGTAACGGTGTAGTTTACTTGGGACCTTTCATGGTCTTACTAGAATAGAAGACTGGATAAGAAAATCTTGTTGATGTGTTGCCCTAAAACAGCCCTAACCGCTACGTCACTAGCATCACACATGAGTTCAAAAGGGACACTCCAATTAGGAGCGATGATAATAGGAGTGGTTGTCAACTTGAACTTTAACAATTCAAAGGCTCTCATGCAATCATCATTGAAGTGAAACTTAGCATCTTTCTCTAGAATCTTACATAACGGGTTTACCACCTTAGAGAAATCTTTGATAAAATGCCGGTAGAACCCCGCGTGGTCTAAGAAACTCAGCACGCCTTTCACTAAAGTTGGAGGTGGAAGTTTAGAAATCATCTCAATCTTTTCCTTGTCAACTTTAATTCATTCTTTGAGATCTTGTGGCCAAGGACAATGCCTTCCTCGACCATGAAATGACACTTCTCCCAATTTAGCACCAAATTCGTTTCTTCACACCTTGCCAACACTTTATCCAAATTTGCAAGACAATCATCGAAGGAATCCCCAACCACCGAGAAGTCATACATGAAAATTTCAAGGTAGTCCTCCAACATGTCCGTGAAGATAGCCATCATACACCTTTGAAAAGTCGTCGGTGCATTACACAACCCAAATGGCATCCGCTTGAAGGCAAAAGTACCATAGGGACATGTAAAGGTTGTTTTCTTTTGATCCTCCAAAATAATAATGATTTGGTCATAGCCCGAATACCCATCAAGAAAGCAATAGAAAGCACGGCCGGCCAACCAATCAAGCATTTGGTCTAGGAAGGGAAGTGGAAAATGATCCTTCCTTGTGACTTTGTTGAGCTTGTGATAGTCCATACAAACTCTCCGACCGGTCACCGTTCTTGTAGGAATCAACTCATTCTTATCATTGGTGACCACTGTCATGCCCCCTTCTTTGTGACACACTGAACCGGAGAAGTCTATGAACTATCAGAAATGGGGTAAACAACCCCGGCATCCAACCACTTGATGATCTCCTTTGTGACAACTTCTTGCATAGCCTCATTGAGTCTCCTTTGATGTTCAATAGATAGTTTGGCATCTTCCTCCAAGTTGATCTTGTGCATGCAAAATACGGGGCTTATTCCCCGAATATCCCCAATGTCCACCCAATAGCCTTTTTCCTCTTATGTAGCACTGCCAATGTAGAATCTACCTGCACGTTAGTCAAACAAGAGGAAAGAATAATAGGTAAAGTAGAACAAGGGCCAAGAAATTCATACTGAAGATGTGAAGGCAATGGCTTCAACTCCAAGATAGGAGGCTCTTCAATGGAAGGCTTTGTAGGAGGATTTTTCCTATTTTGAAGATCCAAGGATAGTTTTCGGGGTGCATAATTGTACGACCCCATTCCTTGCAAAGAGTTCACATATTCCATGAAGCCATCCATTTTGTCATCATCAAAGTTGAGCAAGGCGGCCTCCAACATATCACCAACATTGATTGTGACACTTGTATCATCAATAATAACATCGGTCATCAAGTCCACAAAAGAACACACCCTGTTGCTATTTGGTTGCCGCATAGACTTGCACACATGGAATACCACTTTTTCATCACCCACCCGAAAAGTGAGTTCTCCGGCTTCCACATCACAAAGAGCCTTCCCCGTAGCAAGGAAAGGTCTTCCAATAATAATCGATACCTCATAATACACTTCACAATCAAGAATGACAAAATACTACGGAAGAATAAATTTACCAACACGAACCAAGACATCTTCAATTACTCCCAAAGGTCTCTTCATTGTACGATCAGTCATTTGTAACCTCATAGAGGTGGGCCTTGGTTGCTCAATTACCAATGTCTTGAAAATTGAATAATGCATCAAATTGATACTTGCCCCAAGATCACAAAGAGCTTTAACAAACTCAACACTTCCAATTGTATAAGGAATTGTGAAAGCACCGGGATCTTCCAATTTAGGAGCCATTGAGTGCACAATTGCACTCATTTGATGAGTGACCTTGATAGTTTCAAAATTCATTGAGCTCTTCTTTGTCACAAGATCCTTCATAAATTTTGCATAAACGGGTATTTGTTCCAAAGCTTCAACTAATGGAACATTGATTGAGAGACTCTTTATCATTTGAATGAACTTTTTGAATTGATTCTAGCCATTTTGTTTGGCAAGTCTTTGAGGATATGGAGGTGGAGGCTTAGGCAATGGTGCCTTAGCCTTTTGCACTACCTATTCCGGTATGTTAATAACGTGATCCCTAGATGGGTTCACATCCTCTTAAGTCTCTTCCGCATTATCATCAATATCAATCCGAACTTTATCATTTGTTTGCACCACATCGTTCGGGACCTCTTCTTCTTGTACCACTTTCTCATCATCCACAAGTTGCCTTTGACTTGAGGTGGGTGCATTCCCACCTCTTCCACTTCTTGTATTAATGCCATGGCATGCCCCGTATTATTTCTACCCTTTGGGTTCACCACCGTGTCACTTGGTAGTGCCCCATTAGGACGAGAATTGAGAGCTTGAGAGATTTTCCCCATTTGCACTTCTAAATTGCGGATCGATGTGTTGTGTGAGGCAAGTTGGGCATCCAAATCAGCATTCTTTTCCATCATTTGCTTGAACATGTTCTCAATACGCCCCATTTCATTATTGGAAGAACTAGGACCATGGAAAGGATAAGGAGGCGGGTTTCTCGGTTGATGATACATCGGGGGCCTTTGCAAGCCCGACCCCCGATTGCCTTGGTTATTGTTCCATCCGCCTTGATTGTTACCGCCCCAATTTCCTTGATTATTATTGTTATGCCAATTCCCTTGATTGTTTCCACTATTCCAATTTCCTTGATTGTTTCCACCATTCCAATTTCCTTGGTTGCGAGAATTCCCATTGCCTTGATTGTTTTGAGGTCGCCATTATTGTTGGCTTAGGCTTTGGAAGTTGTTTTGTTGTCCTTGAAAGTTGTTCACATATTGCACCTCCTTTTCTTGGTCATTGTATGAGTCATCTTGATCAAACCCACTATCTTCTTGCACAATATTGTCCACTCGTTGTTGCACTTATGGACCCTTGGTTTTCTGTTTGTTCACCATCATGTTTACTCTCTCCATGGCATTAACTTGTCTAGGATTTTGCACTTGTTGAAGTTGAGCCTTTGCTAGTTGATTCATGGTGGTAGTCAATTAGGCTATGGCTTGCCCATGGTCATGCAACTCTTTGTGAAGGTGGATCACGTTGGGATCACCTTGTGGAACATTAGCCCGGGATTGCCACATCGATAATGTTTCCGCCATTTCATCTAAAATTTCACACGCCTCCGCATAAGGCGTAATCATAAAATTTCCACCAGCAAGTTTATTCACCACACAATGGTTAGTCGTGTTAATCCCACGATAGAAGGTTTGTTGAATAGTGAAGAGATGTGATGAATGTCAACGGGCCGGTGGAATCTCAAAAAAGAATGAAATGCCTCTCACAACCATCTTGGAGATTGATATTTTCGATGTGTGGGGTATTGATTTCATGGACCCTTTTGTGAGTTCTTATGGAAACACTTATATCTTGGTCGCGGTTTATTATGTGTCCAAATGGGTTGTGGCCATTACTTTACCCAACAATGAGGCGAGAAGTATGGTGGCTTTCTTAAAGAAGAATATTTTCACAAGGTTTGGTATCCTACGTGTTATTATAAGCGATGGGGGTCACATTTTTGGAATAAGGCTTTCGCATTGCTTAGCAAGTATAGTGTTACTCACAAAGTCACGACCCCTTATCACCCACAAGCTAGTGGGCAAGTGGAAGTCTCCAATCGGGAGATAAAGGGTATATTGTCCAAAACAGTGAATGCTAATAGGACAGATTGGTCCAAGAAGCTTGATGATACATTATGGGATTATCGGACGACTTACAAAACACCTATCAGGATGTCGTCATACCGGTTGGTGTTTGGAAAATCTTATCATATTCCGGTGGAACTAGAGCACAAGGCCACATGTGCTCTAAAGAAGTTGAATCTTGATTGGGATGTCGCCGCTAACTTGAGGGTTGCACATTTGAATGAATTAGATGAGTTCCGGTACCATGCTTATGCAAGTCCATCTTTGTACAAAGAAAAGATGAAATATCTTCATGAAAAATACATTTGGAACAAATAGTTCAATATGGGCGATCTTGTATTGTTGTTTAACTCAAGGTTGAGGATGTTTCCCGGGAAGCTAAAGTCTAAATGGAGTGGTCCTTTTGAAATTGTGGATGTGACACCTTTTGGTGCATTAGACTTGAAGAACAAAAACAATGAAGTATTCCGAGTTAATGGTCACCGGGTGAAGCACTACTTGGGAAAAGTTGGAGATAGCCACGTCGTGGTGGTCATTCATTTCAATTGATGGTATTTTGTGTCATGTCGCGACGTTAAATCAAGCGCTTATTGGAGGGAAACCCATGTTTCTTTTCATTTTCCTTTTGTAGTTAGGTGTTATTTTTAATCTAACTTGATTTGAAGTGTGCTACATGGGTGAGTGTGACTTACAAGAATTGTGGACAAATATCTAGCTAAGTGTTGTAAGAATTGCGCACCGTAGTTGATTTGTGCGGACCGCACATTGTTTGGCTGCTGCAGCAAAAGAACATTGCGGCTGCGCGATTACCTTGCAGACCGCACAAATGAGAGGGTGAAAATACCAACTCTCTGAAGTTTAGCCTGTCAGAAAAAAGGTCGATGTGTGACCGCACATGAAATCTGCGGCCGCACACAAAATTGTGCAGACCGTAGATGAGATGCTCATGAGGTAACAGAGTGCGGACCGCACATGAAAATGTGCGGTCGCACTCGCTCTTCTTCCCTTGGTAAACAAAAAGTATAAATAGAGGAATAGGGGCATTTGGTATGTTTTTCACTCTCTGAGCATAAAATTATTCCTCTGTGAAAAATTTCTTGGTGATTTCGTCTGTCCACACACACAACAGCTGTGATCAGTCACTCATTACACTCATTTATCTATTATGCTTCAATTTCTTGTTATTCTTTTTCTTTTAATCTGTAGATGTTTAGTCCTTTTTAGGCCATTTGTCATTAGAATTCAATTGTGTATCCATATGGGGGTAAATCTGTAACGGGTTAACTAATCCATGCTCTATGGGGACTGAGTTAACATATTTTCATGATTTTATGATGTTGCCATGTCAAATTATTCACAAAATTGCAAAACCTAGATAGAAAAAAATGACTGGTGCATAACTTTTGAATTCTGCGGCCGCGCTTGAATTTGTGTGGTCAGCATATGTGGAATTTAGGGCAACTTAGTGAAGAACTCATTCTACGGCCGCAAGATAAAATATGCGGACCGCAAAATTCCAATCGCAGTCGCAGAATAACATATTTACTGTCATCATAGAGTCTACACTTTTTTACCCCAATATGCGGTCGCATGTCTAATGTTGTGGACCGCAGAAATCATGTTGCGGTCGCACATCAGCCATTTCTCTATCATCAGAGAGTTGGCATATTTTGAGTTTCAGAGGTGTGTCGCAAGTAAAATTATGTGGACCGCACTTCACTTTTGCGGCCGCACAACAAAAGTGTGCGATCCGCAAGTCCTCATCTGCAGTCGCGAGAAATATTGTGCGGACCGCAGATCATTTCTCTACAAGCATGTTTTAACTGTGTACCATCACTGTGTCTTATGGTTTATAGCTTACTTGCATAACTCCCGTGTATGTCTGAACATTGAATTGTATCTAACAATCGCTTTTTCTTGATACAGACAATGGTTCGATCTAGAGGACGCGACGACACATCTAAAGGGAGATGTGAACCTTCTCGGGGTCGAGGCAAGAGTGCCTTACCCCTTGGCCAACAAAAGACAATTACAAAGAAAGCTACAACCGGTAGAGGGAGAGGTGCATATATCTTCAAGACGAGCTCATATGTCCCGTCTAGGGAAGCATCAGAGGGCAACTCAACCTCTATTCAGGAGCAGACAACCATACAGTCGAGGCCGCAAGAGAGATACCAACTCAGGGACGTGTCGTCCTTATCTCATAGCACTTTCGAGGATTTGGAGAGTTCTAGTCAGGCTTCTAAGCCATCGGCTACACCAGTCCCTGAAGCGCAGGATGCTCCAGTTCATGATATCCCGATGATGGCAGAGGGGGAGATGCTACAGATGCCGGTCTTGAAAGATAGAAGAAGATAGAGGTTTGGGAGGACTGAATTGTTAGCTTGGCTGCCTTCACCATCTTTCGTACATGGTGGCCAGCAAGGTCGCTAACACTTGGGCAGCAACATCTGTTGAAAGATTTAGAGAGGTACAATCCAGCCGTTTTGAGGCAGTTCAAGGAACGCAAGGGATGGATGTGGTTCACACAGAGTGTAGTAGATGCCAAAGAGTACCTTGTCCGTGAATTCTACGCCAATGTGGCACATATCAAAAAGGGGACAAAGGTGACCAAAGTGTGTAACCTCAAAGTGAGGTTTGATCAGCATACATTTAACACGTACTTGGGCTTCGAAGATATTGAGCCAAAGGAGTACTTGGAGAAGTCTGTATTAGGAGACGCAGTCCGAACTTGGTTAGCGGAGATTCTAGCAGCACCAGGGCCACCACCACCATGGATTGTCGTTGGGGTTCTTATCCACCGGAGCACTCTAAGTTTTGAGGTGAAGGGGTGGCAAACCTTTGTCTACAGCAGACTGGACCCGAGCCAAAGTGAGACTCACCTTCCGATTCCTCAGGCGGTTTTGGTTGCTTCTATTATGGTCGGGTACCCTATCAATATGGGTGCCATGATGTCGGCCAACATCTCAGTGATTTCTCGGCAAGATGACTCATCCTACCCATATCCTAACACTATTACAGAATATCTCACAGATGCAAGGGTAGAGCCGAGGGATTATGACACAAAGGTGAGGCCGAAGAAGCCTTTTACTTGTTATTCACTGATGGATGGGAATAATCCGAAGAAGAAAGTTCAGCCTCCTACCACCGCGAGCCAGTCTGATGAGCCAGCTATGGTAGCTAAGGTAGTTGATGTTCCATCCACTTCAGCCCAGCCTTCCACCAGTGCAACAGCTATGCCTACGCCCTCCTCCACAGCCCCTACTGCAGCTCCTACCACAGCTTCCACCTCAGCTTTGAAGCCAATGCACATGCCTTCTCATCTACTATCTACACTGCGAGTCTCCCAGATATTGGTGAGTCTCAACAACTGGGTGTAGACAACCACTGTAAAGTTGTCTGACTTATCTAGTACTGTTGCAGCGCAGTCTACCTCACAGGAATCACATGTTCCTTCTGACCTTGAGGAGACATTGAAGAAAATTCTGGAGAACCAGAAGACTATTATGGATACCTTGGTACAACATGGGTCAGTGATTGAAGAGCCGGGAAAGGAAGTCAAGAAGATGAGAAAATCCCAGGCCAGCAAGAAGTCAATGGACAAGCTCTGAAGACAGGTGACCAGGCTTGCTACAGCCGGAAATCTCCCTTTTGACATGCTGCTTGACCCACTCCATTCAGTCCCAGATCATATAACACCATCTGCACCGGTGGCACCAGTTGGCCAGTCTGAAGAGCCAGACCCTGCTGCTGACACTGCTGAGGTCGTGCGTCAGATGTTCGCCAACCCAGCCATACCTAGAGTTGAGGGTGATGAGATTTAGTTAGCTGATCCTAAGGGTGATGATACTGCTGGGGACACAGAGATGTCCAAGGAGCCATAGGGAGTTTTCTTCACTCTTCTCTCTTTTACTCTTATTTTGCTAAGAATTGGGGACAATTCTTACTTTTATTCGGGGGGGGGGGTTATTTGATACATTTGGTACTTTGATACATTTGGCATGTAATAATTTAATGATATCCTCTCATTTCTTATTTGTATGTATATATCTTCTCTCTCTCTTACTATGTAGATTCATTTTATCCTTAGTAGTTTTGTTCATTAACTTCTTTATCTTTGTTTTTGCTTATTAGTTTCTTTTTATATTTTAGTAGTGTATTAGCTTTTGTTTTGCTTAGTAGCTTCTTTTTAAGTTTTAGTAGATAATAAGCCTTTGGTTTTCTTAATGCCACGATTCTTACCAAAGGTAGTTTTAGTGTGAACCGGGTGACTCGTCCCAACGATGGATGGTGTGACAACCTTCTTAAAGGAATGAGTCTGTTTTTGTGTTTAGGTAATAATAGTAGTAGTAATGAATAAAAAGACCTAATTAATTCATGCTCGAAGACTCAATCATACTTCAATTGGCACCAACAAACCTAACTACGTGCTTATGGTTAGAAACAAGGTTTTTGAAAGAAATAGCTCTAGTGAGTGACTCTTGTATTGACTTTGGCAATCATCGAGTGGTTTAAGTGGACCATCATGATCTTTAAACTTGAATGTGGTCATTGTGGGCCCTCAACTCTGTCCTCTTTTACAATCCAGTTGTATGAGGGGCGAGATGAATTGTTGCTAGTCTAAGTATCCGTGCGAAGGGTCTAGAACTTTCCCTGAATGTGTTTCAAGGCAAATTCCTAAGTTTTGCTTGGTTTGAGAAGTGGTTGTAGGCTCTCCTTGACCCGTTTGAGTTTTCTATTGCCAATCAATGTCATTATCCCTAGTCAACCCCTTTGAGCCTCTAGTCTTTCTCATTTGATAACCATGTTACAAAAGCCTTTACCCGTTTTGTCGTGACCTTCTCTTTGCACCCGAGCTTTCCTTAACACTCTTGTGAAATAAATGGCTTAAAACGTAAGTTTGGGGGAGAGACAAGGAACTTGAAAAAGGTATCAAGGCACAAAAAAGAGAAAAGAAAGGATCTCTATGAGAAGAGAAGGCAAGAAAAGAACAGAACAAAAAGAAAAATGCAAAAAGTGAATAAGTGAAAGGGTTGAATGGATTCAAAAAGAGGTAATGATCCCAAAAATGGAGAAATCAAAAAGGGAGAAAAGAATGAAATGATCAAGAAATAGTGATGCTAAGTATCTCTAGTCTCCAATGAAAAGAAAGTGCCTCTAAGAATTGGCAAAGTGTGAGCCTAGAAATGAAAGATGGAGTGCTTAAGGAAAGGTGTAACCACTTACCCATACGGTATCCTACCCTAACCCAAAAGCCTTCATTACATTTCGAAAGAAGTCCTACTTGATTTCAAAGCGAGTGAGCTTACATTAGTGACGATCTACATGAGGGGCAAGCCTATGGTACTTGAAGTCGTACTTGTGACATTCTCTTGAGAAAGATGAGTGAACCTTTCATAAATCTTTGGATTGAGTGCTAAATTTCTTAAGTAAGCTAGGCAAATGGAAAGTAGTGGAGGAAGAGTTTGGACTCCACCATGACCTACATGATACAACAAGAGTCCTTGATGAGTAAAGTCAATGCTTGAAGCTCAAATGTCACATTAGAAATATATGTGCATGAATGTTTAACTTGTCGCCTTGTTGATAATACATGAGTAGTGTGAGCAATTGTTGGTCCCAACTGATGTGTGGATGGCTCACCTTTGACTCGTCGAAATGACCCTTAACTTTTGGAGGTGGGAACTAATTTATTTGCTTGAGGACAAGCAAAGACTTAAGTTTGGGGGAGTTGATAAGTGGGGATTTTAACTGCTTATTAACACCTTTTAGCTTTTGTTTTAGTCAGAAAGTATTGAATTGTGTTCCCGAAACGAATAAAATTGTGCAAATTACAGGAATGCTGGAAGTTTGGTCTATCAAGATAAAATTCGACTAAAAATGAGTATTCCGAATCACAAGGCAATAAAGGGCGCACAAGCACAAATGTGCGGTCTGCAGAAGAAATTGTGGACCGCAGAATTCCATATGCGACCGCAAACTAAGAAGCAAAATTCAACAGAACTTTCAGTGATGTAAGGACCGCACATGAATTGTGCGGCCGCAGAACTAGGCTTTTACTGACAAAGATGCAAAGTTCAGAGAATATGCAAGAAGACCAAGTCCTGAAGCCTTTGTGAAGTGCGGCCGCAGAAGTTTGACTCACGGCCGCAGTCCAAAAATGTGCGGCCGCAGAAACCTCCTTCCTGCCAACTGAAGAAATCTGCGGACCGCACATAAAATTGTGCGACGCAGAACCTCCCGAGGGGCATTTTTGTCCGTGATTTCTAGCCCTGTATAAATAGATGAGTTTTACAAAATTAGGTCAAGTTTGATCATACAAAGTTGTTGTAGCCATTTCTTTTAGCTATTTTAGGAAGTTTTAGCTTATTGAGTATTTTAACATTAGATTTCATTATTTTAATCTTCCATTATGAGTTTAATTAACTTTTCTTCTTTATTTTCTGCAAATTTCATTATGAGTAGGTAGATGTTTACTAGGGTTGTGACCCAACCCTAGTATGTAAACCTTATGGATAAATAATTTAGTGCTTGTTTATGATTGGGTGTTGATTATTTAGCTTAGTTCATGCATCAATTTTAGAATTAATGATTGCAGACATTGATGCTTGCCTATTTGACTTAGTCTCTACTTGAGAAAGAGAGACCTAGTCAAGGATAACTTAGCTAACAAGGAATTGGGTTAATTGAGAGATTGATTAACCTAATTAAAGGGTTCAAACTAGAGATAGTAAGAACCCGACTTGAGTTCTTATCAATTATTTTGGTTTATACCCATTTGGACTTAAGAAAGTCAAATTGGGCAAAATCACTCTCTGACCGAAGGTATTGGGTGGGTAACATAGAGTTGAGATCTATAATACACTCCAATCAACAAAACAAGCATTAAAATCTTTATCCCATTAGGGAAACACCTAGGTTATGATCACAACCCTAGGCCTTTAAACTATTTGAAAAAACACCAAAAACATTGATTCGCTTCTAGTTTCTTTTCTTAGGTTATAATTGCTAGAGTAAAATTAGAATTAGAAATCAAAACATGTTCTGGAAGTGCAATTTAGCTATTCTTTTCACTTTCATCAAGTGTGTACTCCTAACACCCCTAGTAACACCATGTGGAAATCGACCCCGACTCTTTTTGGGTAGTTTTCTTCCAACGGCCATTTCCATTCACTATTGACTGCGGATTGGACGTGGATCACTAGTGGGTTGGGTTAGGTGCATCATAACTTGGTAGAATTTGGGTCGTAACAAAGTGGTCTTAGAGTACTAGGTTCATAGGTCTTACGAATCATAAATAGTGTCTTTGTAGAGTCTTGTTTGTGGATATGTAAAGCTCCATATGTATAAGAAAAGAGGCTACTACGACATTTAGGAAAGTGTTTCCCTTTTTTCACTCACTCTTCGTGCTATAGAACTGGGAATAGGAATTCTGACATTCTTTCTTATCCTTCCTATACATAGGTGAGAACACGTTTTCTATTTATTCACCAACGGCTTGTGATAATATTGTGGATGAGGTGCGAGATATGTTTCCCGTGATATGGGGGTAGGCCAGTCTATATGACATCGTGGCCATCTATATATCGCAGCTTAGGCTTGGGAAATTCACTTGAATGAAGATTGTGATTTAGGACTCTTTAGTCTGATATGTCCCTAGAGATGGAGGAGATGGTATGATGAGATATGGGATAGCTAAGTGTTAATAGTTAGTTGCTCGGGAATTGAGTGGGTACCTCCACAAACATCAGGATAATGGATGATAGAGTTGTAAATTTGGATTGGATAGCGAGGCCGCTATGTAATAAGTCTTATGTGTCTAAAGACTACACTTAGAAAGTTTGGCTATAACAGAAAGGGCTTGTTTGAGATGCTACGGTAAATTAAGAATGCTTCACCATCGAGGTTGTTGACTACTAAAGTCTTATGACATAGACGTATCAATGGGATTTTAGTAGTTCATTAATGGGATGGACATATTATTACATCTTATAGAGGAGTATAGATTTGGAAAGTTTAGATGATCACATAGATGCCAATAGGCAAGTTAAAGTTACAATGAGATGTTGAGTTAAGACTAAATAGGTGGGTTATCTCATGTGGTTTGAGATTGAATGACTTTTTATGAGGCTCTTATGAAGAGTTTTCTTTCAAGATATTGGAATAGAAGCACTACAATGAGAGTTTGTATAGCTTGAGCAAGATGACACGACTATCACAATAATAAGCGTGCATTGAATAGATGATTTGGAATGTGATATGATCAGTATCACATGGACTAGTTATCAGTTTAGCTACGTACCAGTGTGTGGTCATAGAAGTTAAGGAGAAAATGTATTGTAGGTTCTCGAATAATGTAATTATGGGTTTAAACAAAGGATGGGGGGAGTCTACCATCAATTATCCGATCATATGGACATATGTTATTATAGTTCCTGGACTAAGGTACACTTGTTGATTAACTATAACTTGAGAAGGGCGACATTAAGGATGACTTGTGTATGAAATTTGCCAGATGCCCGATGTACTACACCTGATTGATATATTGAGATTGTAGGATGACTCATATGTGTTATTCTTTGTGGATGTAGTGTGAAATGAGAAGATATTACTTCGGTTGCCTAAGAGCAAGGTTACTCCTTTTGAGGGGATGATTCATAAGTTTTTCAGCATGTTCATCTATACATCAATACTAGAGTGAAAGTACAGGAGGGGAGAGTGAATTGTAATAATTCTTTTAGTCGACTAGATTTTATTGTAGTCAACTATCTTTTCCTGCAAACAAATGTTAGTGCAACAGATATGATTAGCTAAGTATAAGACGAGAAGTAAATTAGGCAATGGTTTTTATATTGGTTCGTGTACCGGTGTGGCACCTATATCCAGTTCCCTTGGGTCACAAGGGTTCTCTTAGATCTTCAGCGAAATTGAGTTACAAATGAGTTTATGTTTTTTCTTTCATTTACCGCCAACGTGTTATAATTTTTAAGTTTTTCTGGACACACTCACTCAATTATTTTATTTTTCTATATATATTTTGTGACAATAGTAGACTCGTGAATACAATATTTTGCTAAGAAGTAGAAAGACTGAAAACTATATGAAAGTTGCGCAATTTTCTTCAAGTCTTTTGTCACTTTATATATTCACAAATATGAACGATGCTTTCTACCTTCTTGAGCTAAGAGATGAAAACACAGATCCCTTTGATTGTGTTTTTTCCTTTTGAGGAAATTATATTATAAGGGTATGACCTAATGGATGCCTTTGAATCTAGTATTATGATTGGATTCATTTATACTGTCTAATAGGCAATTCTGCCTTGATTGGCAGCAAATCATTGGCCATCTTGATTTCTTCTTTTCCTTATCTGGTAGATACTTCTTATAGTTTGAAGCTGATTTTATTGCTGATTGATCTCTTATCCTTTGACTGAATTGGTCTCATATCCTTTAATCGATAGTTTCCTTTTATGGTACTAACTTGTACTTCCAACAGAGTTTCTTTCCTTCCACGCGATAGTGATTTGCGCCTTGATTGATTGAGTGGCACATAGACAACTATAACGACCCAACTGGTCGTTACATTTTTAGCATTTCATTCTATAATTTGAGACTTCGAGTGGCTTCATATGGTATATTATGGCTTGCGTGCGTGGTTGATTTTGATTTTCGAGTGGTTTAGAATGGATTTGATAAAGTGATTCTCAATTTGGAAGCTTTAAGTTGGAAGAGTTGACCAAGTTTTGACTTTTAAATAAACAACCTTGGATTTATGATTTAATAATTCTAATAGGTTCGTATGATGATTTTGGTCTTGAGCGTATGTTCGGATTTGGATTTGGATATTCTTAGAAGGTTTTGGCTCTATTTATCGAAACTTGGCAATTTGAAGTATTGCAGAGTTCATAGGTTTGACCGGGAGTTGACTTCGGTGTTATAGGACTCCTATTGTGGCTTTGACACCTTGATAGGTTCATTTAGTTGATTGGAACTTGTGTTCAAAGTTTGGTTGTGATCCTGAGTGTCTAAGTGTGGTTCGGACGCGTTCGACAAAGTTGAATATTTGAAAGATAAGCAAAGGATCTTGATCTTCGATTCATGGTTTTTATGTTATTGGTGGTGTTTTGAATCTTTGGATAAGTTTGGATAATGTATTTGGACTTGTTGGTATGAACAGATGGGGTCCTGAGGGCTCAAATGTAATTTGGGGTAGTTTCGAACCATTTCAGTTGAGTTTGCATGGCTGGTTTTGCTGGTTTCTGGTAATGCATAGCATTCGCGAGGAAGCTCTCGCGTTCGCGTAGAAGAAGTAGGCTAAAGGAGCTTCGTTCTTTGCATTCGCGGCTTGTGGACTGTGTTCGCGTAGTGTTGGGCTGGCTGGTTTAGTGTGTTCCAGTGAGGTGTTCACGCTCATGAAAGTGTGCAGGCTGGCGGGACTTTGGTTTTTATGGTCGTGTAAGTATGATCATGTTCCCAATGAATAAGAGTTCTTGGTCATCATGTTCACGACTGTAGCTTCACGTTCGCGAAGAGAGGGTAGTGTGGCAGATCGCATTTGTGCTTCGCGATCACGAGGGCTCTGTCGCGATCGCGAAGAGTATCCCCAGGCAGACTTATTTAAGTTGCTTATTTCGGGATTTTGACTAATTATTTTATATTTTGAGCCCTAAACTTGGAGAGGGGCGATTTTGCTTGGTAATTTCTAATCATCTTTTTGGTATTATTTCAAAAATCTATATGAATTACTAACACCAAAACATGAAATTTTGAGATGGAATTTGAGGTTTTGACTACATTTTAAGAGAGTGTATTTTGAGGAATTGAGTATCGATTTATACTCGGTTTTGGAATCTAATCACATATTTGGACTCGGCAGCTTATGGGTCATCGAATTTTGGCAATGGTTCCAGATTTCAAGTATGCGATCCCGGGTTGACTTTTGTTGATTTTTTGGAAATTCATCAAGGATCGAAGCTTTATGGATTGAGATCAATTCCTATGGCATTGGTTGACTCCTTGGATGATGTTTGGCTATATTTGAGCTGGTTAGAGGTGGTTTCTCAAGGAAATGCAATTTTGGAACTTTGGACTAGTCTGAATGAGGTAAGTGTCTTGCCTAGCTTTGGTTGATAGAGTTTTTCCTAATAATTAGTATTGTTTGCTACATTTGAGGGTGATGTATATATGAGGTGACGAATGCATATACATGTGCAATGAGTATTCATGTTCGGGGTAAATTCTAGATTACCTTATGCCTTGTTTGGTTATATGTTCTACTTGATTGACTATGTAATAACGATAAATCATGCTAGAGTTAATGTTGAGGATAATGGTACCTTATTTTGAGCATAACGAACTATATTTGATATTGTTGATATACTTGCTTTAGACATAGTCACACGTATGTTATGAACACCCATATGTACTTGTTATACTTGTGTTATGCCTTAAATTGATGTATGACTATTTGAGATCCTTACCCACATTAAATCATCCCTTGTATACATGCATACATCCATTCATAGTTATTTCTCTATATATGTGCATTATATATGCTTATCTTTCATTCATATTCATACATCACTGTATACGATTCTCGGATATGGATTGAGGTGTTGGAATGAGGTTTCTAACGTGCAGATATTATGATATTATTATTGATTTGGCACGAGGTTTCTGCCACGCCGATATTGTGATATTATTATTGATTTGACACGAGGTTTATGCCATGCAGATATTGTGATATTGTTATTGATTTGGCACGGGGTCTTTGTCGTGCGGACTATAATGTGATATTGGTTTGGAAATAGGTCTTTGTCGTGCGATTGGTATGATTATGGAACAAGACTTTTCGATGGTATATAAGCAGGTTGTGAGAAACCAACAGGTTTCTGGTTGATTATGATGTGAGATCCTATGTGATGAGTTATTGGGCATAAATGTGGAAGCTTGGCCATTCAAGTGATCCTTTGTGCATATTCATGCATTTTTACATGCTTTACACATGCATATCATCTACATATGCTAGTTGATGCATTTTAAAAATGTATGATATTTGTCAGTGAGTTGTTGGATACTCAGAAAGTGTTGGACTATCACGACCCTAAAATCCCACCAAGGCGTGACGATACCTAACCTTACCCGCTAGGTAATCCAAGTAGTATAAGTTACAACTATAATGAGAAATCATCAATATTAATAATAAAGACTGCAAAAGAATTCAATACAACCATCCCAAGAACTTGTAGTACAAGTTAAGAGACACTAAGATTAGATTTACAAAACTGATGTGAGAAGTAAATACAGTAATTGTTTGAATTTTACATAAACAGAAATGAAGTCCTAAACTACCATGAATAAGATGTAGCTTGAATCTGGAATGTTAGTAGGTATCCAATGTAAGGCTTTATCTTCCATAGCTACTCAGCTCCAAGATTTGCACGTAAGGTGTAGAAGTGCAGTATGAATACAACCGACCCCATGTACTCAGTAAGTATCTTGACTAAATTCAGAGAAGTAGTGACGAGGCTTTTAGGTCCAAAAGATACTCACATGACCTTGTAAATACCCGACCGGTTCTTCTGTGTATTTGAGCCCCGCTTTCTCTTTTGAAGTTTCCCGTATGTGTATTTGAGGTTTTAAGACTTGCAGGGATGGTTTGTTTCATTTCGGAGAGGTTCTGGATAGATTAGGATCAATTGGTTCTTAGTTTGGAAGCTTAGGTTGGAAATGTTGACCGAGGTTTGACTTTTGTAAAAATAACCCCAGAACGATGATTTGATGGTTCTGATAGGTACGTATGGTGATTTTGGATTTAGGCGTCTGCTCGGAATTAGATTCGAAGATTCCTAGGTTGATTTGGCTCTTTTTAGCCGAAAGTTGGCAATTTGAAGGTTTAGAAATTCCTAAGTTTGGCCAAAGGTTGATTTTATGGCTATCGGGTTCAGATTTTGGTTTTGGAACTTGGAACATGTCCGTATTTTCATCTGAAACTTATCTGCAAAGTTTGACATCATTCCGAGTTGGTTTGATAGGAATCAGACGTTTGGTTGTGATTTTAGCAATTCTTGAAGTTTCATTATAATTCTATGTGTTTTGGCACCCGATTCGTGGTTCCAGATGTTATTTTAGTATTTTGAGTGCGCGAGTGAGTTCGTATGATATTTATAGACTTTGTGGATGTTTGTGTGGATCCATAGGGGCTCGAATGAGTTTCAGGCACATTTCGCAGTATTTTGAGAGAGATCAGATTTTGCTGGTGCAGGGCTGATATTGCAGGTCTCGCAAATGCGAGATCTTGTTCACATTTATGGACCTCGCATGTGCAAGGTGGGTGTCTCAATTACAAGGTGGGCTGGGGGGGGGGCTGTAGTGTTCGCATTTGCGAACGTTTGATTGCTTTTACGATTGGGGACCTGGCAGGGGCGGTTGCTTTTGCGATCATAGGATCGCTTTTGCGAGGGGGCATGACTTTGCAAATACGAAGTCATGGTCGCATTTACGACATTTAATGGGATCAGCAGGTGCCACTTTTGCGATGGTTTTTCCGCATTTGTGAGGGTTCGTATTTACGACATCCGCAGCTGAACAAAAGATTAGGATTTTGGGATTTAGTCTCATTTATCACATTTTGAAGCTCTAGACTCGGTGGGAGGCAATTCTAGTAGGGGATTTTCATACAAAGTTGTTGGATAAGTAATTTTGAACCACTTTTAGTTATATAACATGATTATTTATGAGATTTAACATCTAGATCATGAGATTTAAAATGAAATTTTGGGGAATTTTGTCTGTGTTTTAAAAAAAAATTAATATTTGAGAGTCGCATTGGACTCAGAATTGAAAACCAAACAGATATATGGACTCGTGGGGTTATGGATAGTCGAGATATATCCTTCGACTTGGATTTTGACCGGGCAGGCCCGGGATTGACTTTTGGAAAATTGTGTAGAAATCTTAACTTTATTAATCGAAATTGATTCCTCTTGCATTGTTTGATAATATTATGTCATCTTTTGTTAGATTTAAGCCAAGCGGAGGTGAATTTTAGAGGAAAAGTATTTTTAGAGTACTGAATTAACCTAATTGAGGTAAGTATCTTTCATACTTTGTATGGGGGCTTCCCCTTAGGATTTTATCTAATTGAATTATTTGTATTATGTGGAACGATGTGTACATGAGGTGACGAGTGTGTACTCGGGCGTATGTGTGGTAACTGACTGGATTAGATCTTAGGCTATTAATATGCCTTGAATTGGAATTGTTTGTTATTTGAAGTACTCTTATTGTTGTTCATTTCCCGTTCCCATGTATTATTGTTGTAATTCTTGTACACGTTGTTGTTGAGCCGTAGACTATATTATAATGACCCGCCTGGTCGTTTTGAGAATTTAAGTTCCGTTCGGTGGCATAAGGCCCTGAGCATTGACTTGCGTGCGTGGTTGAATTCAGTTATTTGATGATTCAGAGTGATTTGGGACACTTAGTCCCTAAAACGGAAGCTAAGTCTTAGGATTTTTACCATAGTTGGAACTATGTGAAGATGACTCCAGAATGGAGTTCTGACGGTTTCGTTAGCTCCGTTAGGTGAGTTTGGACTTGGGAGCATGTCCGGACGGTGATTTGAGGTCTGTAGCTGATTTAGGCTTGAAATGGCAAAAAGTCAAATTTTCGGAGATTTTGACCGAAAGTGAACTTTTTGATATCGGGGCTGAATTCTGATTCCGAAAGTTGGAGTAGGCCCGTAAGATTGAATATGACTTGTGTGCAAAATTTGGGGTCAATCGGATGTGGTTTGGTAGATTTCGGCATTAGTTGTAGAAATTAGAAGTTTCAAGTTCATCAAGTTTGAATCGGAGGGTGAATTGTGTTTTTAGCGTTGTTTGGTGTGAATCGAGGGATCGACTAAGTTCGTATGATGTTTTAGGACTGGTTGGTATGTTTGGTTGAGGTCCCGGGGGCCTCGGGTGTGTTTCGGATGGGCCACGGGTCATTTCCTCCTATTTTGAACTGTTGTTTTCTGTCATCTGATGTTCTTCTTCGCGATCGCGAAGTGCCTTTCGCATTCGCGTAGTGTTCTACTGACCCGCATAATATTCCCTTTTTGCATTCGTGTTCAAGCTCTCGCGATCGCGAAGTGCCTTTCTTCCGCGTTTGCGTAGTAGAAACCAAGCCTTGAGCGCTGGTGATCATTTACCCTTCGCGTTCGCGTGTCCTCTTCATGTTCGCATAGATTCCTGTCCCTTGTGATTCGCGTTCGCGAAGGGTCTTCTAGAAGCCTTCACTTTTCTTCTTCGCAAACGTGATCACTCTTCCGCGTTCGCGATGCTTTAAGACTTGGGAAGAATAAATAGTACTATATTCCGAGGGTTTGCGATTTTCACCATTTTTGGAGTTCTAGAGCTCGGTTTTGAGCAATTCTTTGTGGGTTCTTCAAGCAAATCAATTGGATAAGTGTTCTACACCTAGAATTTATTATATTCTATGATTTTATCTTTATTTTTATCATTTAATTTGTATTTTGAGTTGAGGAAAATGGGGATTTTGAAGAAAATTTTGAAAATGAAAAATCATAATTTGAGGGACGAAATGGTATCAGAATTTGATAAATTTCATATGGTTGAACTCGTATCGGAATAGGTATTCGGGTTTTGTAAAATTTGTCGGGTTCCGAGGTGCGGACCCGGGAATCGACTTTTGGGTCGATTTTTAGATTTTGATAAAGATTGACGCTTTATGATCCGCAATAGTTTCTTATGAGTTTTATTTGTGCTTTGAAGTTATTTTGATTAGATTTGAGCCGTATGGAGGCCATTTCACCGAGAAGTTTATTTTTGAGTATCAGTTTGTCTTCTTTGAGGTAAGTATCTTGCCTAACTTCGTGTGGGGGAACTACCCCTTAGGATTTGAGTCTTTTATGCTAATTATAGTCCGTGTACGCAAGGTGACGAGTATGTGCTCGGACTTATTTGTGAAAAATTGTCCTTTTAGGGTCCTTAGGCCCTTGTATTCACTGAATATGCAGTTATTCTTGTTATGATTACGCTTCTTAATTACTAGTTTTACCTCTACCTGCTTAATTAGAATTAATTACTTCAAGATTCACTCTTATTTCTTATTTGATTCATATGTGCCTTAACTGAAATTGTTACATTTCTATTGCCATGTTATCCTTTCCCTAACTGCTTATCTTTAATTGAAATTATTACTATCTCTTCTGTAATTGTTTAGCCTTAATTGAGGTTATGGTTACCTTTCCGCTACTTCTTCTTAACTGAATTTGTTGTATCTCTTTCCTAATTGCCCAACCTTAAAAGAAGTTAGATATCCTATATTTTGATTGACTTGTCCTTATTTGGAATTATTCGACTTATGTTAGCTTCCTCGTTGTCGAACTGTATATTGTGGACCATTATTACATAGTATTTCCTTTCTTGTTGAGATGTTCTTATTATGACTAGCATTCCCCGATTATGGCTACTCCTTATGAATTAGTTCCTCTTTTTTCTTTAAGTTCTGGAATCTCTGAGTTGACTTATTTGTCGTACCCTTGTATTATTGTCATTGTTGTTGTTATACTTGTTGTTGTGATGCACGAGGTTTCTGTCGTGTGATTGTTGTTATTGTGATGCACGAGGTTTCTGCCGTGCGAGTGTTATGGGGTTGCACGAGGTTTCTGCCATGCTATTATTACTATTGATATTTGCACATGTGGCGTGACAAGGCGGGATATATATATATATGTGGGTTGCGCATGTGGCGAGATAAGGTGGGAACATTATTATGCACGTGTGGTGAGACAAGGCGGGCATTTATTTTTCTATTGCACACGTGGCGAGACAAGGTGGGTTGCATCAAGGATTGATCTGTGATGACTTGTGATGGCCTTGGGGCATTCTTGTTGTTGATGTTTGTGTAGTGGTACACTTACCTGTGTGAGTTTTATCTTGTGGAAAGTTGTGAGAAAACATTTTACATGTTGTCCATTTCCTTTCCTATACTTATTTGCTGGTAGGGGTGTTCATAAAAATTCAAAAAACCAAACCAAACCGAAAACTGAACCAAACCGACCAAAAAACCCGATACTTTTTAGGTTTGGTTTGGTTTTGGTTTTGAATTTTAAAAACCGATCAAATTTGGTTTGGTTTTGGTTTTATTCAAAAAAATAACCGAAAAAACCCGAACCAAACCGACTATAAAAGTAACTATTTCAATTTATTATTACACACACACACACACACACATACACACACACACACACACACACACACATATATATATATATATATATATATATATATATATATATATATATATATATATATATATATATATATATATATATATATATATATATATATATATATATATATATGTATATTTTTATATAAAGTTTCTAAAATTTTATGATACATATTAGTCATTTGTATTTTTAGTCTAGTTCTTTACTATTATATTAATCTAATTCTTTGCCGTTACATTCTAGTTTGATAGGTAGTTTTCTTTTGCTAAGTACAAGAATTTATTTTATGTTAAAAATAATCGATTTTTAATTGAGTACTTAAACTATCCATCACTAATTGATTCAATTATCATCAATATATCTTGGTGAATGATAGATTTCTCAAAGAGAAATTGATTTGGTAGTGTTACATTAAAATTGTGGTCGCCGGAATATGCGTTTGGTAGTGTGTCTCATATTTAAGAAAAAAATCCGATAAATAACCGAAAAAATCGAAAAACAGACAAAAACCGAATCGATAAAAAACCGACTTAATTGGTTTGGTTCCAATATTTGAAAAATCGACTTACTTGGTTTGATTTCTTTTTATGAAAAAACCGACCCAAACCGAACCATGAACACCCCTATTTGCTGGCATGAACTATGTTAGGACACTTGCACAAGCATACACGTAGTTGAGCACTCTTATCGGTTAAGAGGTTTTCTTGATATTGCCGAGTATAGATGCACGCCCTTGTTACTTGCCTTCTATGTGAGAATGACTCTATTTGGCACGTGAGTCGTCAGCGCGGTTGAGAAGTGTAATGAGGGCACAAGATGCCCAGTGTTAGGGTTCAGGTATTGGGACCCGTGAGTTATGAATAGTATGAGGTTCGGTACCTCGTGGAGTTTATTAACTAAAACCTGGTGTGAAAGTGGTTGTTTTCATCTAGCTGCTACCTACCCTTATTTTAATTGTGTTCATCGGATTTAGGTTGTGTTTCCGTTCGTTCTTCTATGTCATTACTATGGTGTTCCGCTGATAGTATTTGTTTTCCTTTCTTACTGAAATTATCGTATTATTTGCCATTTCGCGTAGTCTTTATGTAGAACTATACTCTGTTGTTCCTATACTTATACTTGTTCAGGTTATTTAGTCCAGTAGGTGTCTTGACTGTTCCTCATCACTACTCCACTGAGGTTAGTCTTGATACTTATTGGGTACCGATGTGGTGTACTCATATTACACTTCTGCATATTTTTGTGCAGATCCTGATATTTCGAAGTCAGTTGATCATTAGCTAGTTGTGCGGACTGTTGCTGTGGAGACTCAAGGTAAATCTGTTGCTGTGTTCGCAGGCTTTGGAGTCACCTTCTGATTTGTATTCACACTGTTTACTTTATTTCAAATAGTTGTATTTAGTAAATTGTAGCAAACTCTGTAGAGCTTATGACTTGTACTACCGGTTTTGGGAATTGTAAATTTTATAGAGATTTCTATTTCAAAAATTGTTAGATGTTATTTAATTATTGTTGTTATTCAGTAAATATTAGGCTTACCTAGTCCCTAAGACTAGGTGCCATCACGATACCCAATGGAGGAAAAATTCGGTTGTGACATATATGTTGTTGTGGCATTGGTATTGTTGTTTGGTGATATTGTGGTACATGCGCATGTGTGGTGCGGGTTGATAGTTGTGTTGTGAATGAGATGTGCATGCGGCAGCATAAGGGTGGTGTTATTGATGCGCATGCAACGAGATTAGGGGGCTTATGTGCGTGTTGCAAGTAAGAAAAATACTTCATTGTGATGCACACGATGAGATAAGGAGGCTTATGCGCGTGAAGCTATTTAGGGAAAATATTTTAAATATGAAGCTCACACGGCGTCATAAGGGTGATTTGTGATTATGTTATGTGGAACATCGGGGTAATTCTTGTGTTGGAGCGAGTTAATGATCTGAACTTGCCATTGTTTCACCTTAATTGATTCCACTTGTGATTTACGTGTTTTGGTTAATTTACCGTGTTATCACATGCCTATTGTCTGTTGTTACTTATTTGGTCTTGCTTTTCGTTGTTAGTTTTATTTGGATGTTTGTTACATGTTATTTGTCTAGTGAGTACCTCGACTTGAACCTCGTAACTGCTCTACTGAGGTTAATCTTGGTACTTACTAGGTACCGATTGTGGTGTACTCATACAATGCTTTTGCATATTGTTTGTGCAGATCCAGGTACCTCGGATCGAGTCGGTCGCTAGTGATTCAAACCAGATATTATGGAGACTTCAAGATATACATGTTGTTCTTGTTCGCATGTCTTGGAGTCATCTTCTATTGTTCTTTCTTTTATACTATTATTGTATTCCTAAACAGTGTTGTATTTCGAGACTTTTAGTGTATTCTCAGTAGAGCTTATGACTCTGTACTACCGGATTTGGGATGTATGACTGTTGATCATTTCTTCGCTATGTCATGTCATTTATCAGTTTTTATTTAATAGCTGAGTTGTCTTATTATGTTAATTTTATCATGTGTTAGGCTTACCTAGTCTTAGAGACTAGCAACCATCACGATCCTAGAGGAGGGATTTTGGGGTCGTGACAAACCTGTGCAGCTCAATAACATATATAACACAGAGAAGAATCTAAGGAAGCATTCACAGAATAACGAATATAAAAATATCAGAGTGCACAACTAAGATAAGGATAATAAATCGGTTTTGCCAGTTACGTAGATCATGAAATTACAACTTGTATCAATCCCACATAACAAGAAACTTACACTAAATAGTCTGCGCTTAAATGCTCAAACATAACCTTAGGGTGTCAGTGCATAACAATGGCCCAATTCTGTATTAATTGCCAAATAAATACTCATGATAAACCTTTCAAGAATCAAATATATTAATGCATGATGACAAATTCCTTATCACTTTAATTTGAAATGCTACCGACAACTCAATAAGCATGAGATATCAACTCCACATAGGTAAATCTATATTGACAACCAAATCATCAAATAATAAGGCATAGATTAGCATGTTTGATGCAACACAAAGACCATGTAGAAATGCATGAAATACACAAGAATTCACATGCATATTCGAGAATGTTACCCTCGTACTCTACATCTCATCACACTAACAATATCCTTTCTTTTGACTCTGCACCCCGACATAATAGCAATATCCACCCTTATCGCTCCACACCCGACACAATAGCAATATCTTCCCTTATCGCTTTGCACCCAATACCAAAGCAATATCCACCGTTATCGCTTTGCACTCGATACAATAACAATATCCACCCTTATTGCTCTGCAATCGACACAATAGCAATATCTACCTTTATCGTTCCGCACCCGATACAATAATAATATCCATCACAATCGCACGACAAAAACCTCGTGCCAACACCCAACCAATCCAACCAACGTGTCCACATGTACCATAATCACAACAATGTAATAAGACAAATCAGCATCAAAGATATAGGCTCATAATTTATCAACAAAGTTCACAGGGACATGGAAATAAATGAATGCAAATGAGGGCTCAACATATAAAGCATGAATACATCAACTTAGCAACGATTCCACAAATCCCTAACTTGGCCAATTTAGGAAATGATAATCCTAAAACACAATCTCTAGCATAAAAAGGATGAATCCTTGTATTCAAATAAAGAATTGCACATATATCACAGGAAGCACACGTTCGATTCAAGGCACAACACAAGGATGACAAGTACAGGTATACATACATAACATATATGTGACTACGTATGAGGCAAGTATTGCATCAAATCTCAATATTAGTTCATAATGTTCAAGCTAAGGCACCAATAGCATTTAACATTAGCTCTAGCATAGTTTATTGTGCTCACATAGTCAATTAATTAAATAATACATAGAATCAAGTAGAAAACACAATCAAACAAGGCATAGAGTAATCTAGAATCCATCCTAAGCATAAATACCCATGACACATGTATATACGCTCATCACCTCATATATACATCACCCCCACATGTAGCAACAATATCAAATATTAGGAAAAGTTTCCTCAATCAAAGATAGGAAAGACACTTACCTCATCCATCCGGGCTAATACAAAGCTTCAAAATGGCATCTCCTTGAGAAATCAACTCTAACCGGCTCAAATATAGCCAAACATCAACCAAGGAAGTCCACAAATGCCATAGTAAACGATCCCGATCAATAAAGCTTCGAACTTTGAAGAATTTCCTAAAGGTCAACAAAGTCAACCCGGGCCTACGCGCCTGAAATTCAAAAAAATATCAAATTTTGATGAACCATAATCTACCAAGTCCAAATACATAATTAGTTTCTAAATCTAACATCAAATTCATGTTCAAAACCCCCAAAATTCATTCTTTTGAGTTCAAGTAAAAAAACCAATTTTTTCTCTTTAAACCTTTAATTTAGGTGTATTGATACATGAAAAAATAAAATATATAATCAAAATAAAGATAAAATTACTTACCCTCATGATTTGGGTGTTTATCTCCTCCAAAATCGGCTTACTTGTGCTCCATGAATTCAAAAAGTGAAGAAAATAAACTCAAAATCCCGACATTAGATGTTTTAAAGCCCTGCCAATTGTCCTTCTTCGCGATCACAGTGTACAAAATGTATATCATAATTTTACACTTCGCGATACAATGGGATATTGTTATCAAGACAGAGCAATACAGTTGGATATTATTATTGTGTCAGGGCGGAATGATAAGGGCGGATATTGCTATTGTAACTGAAATGTGGCACGAAGTGCCATATGTTTGTGTTTCTATTTGGTGACTTGTTGTTAAATTTGGGTATTACTTTGATTATGCAAGTGAAATTCTTCATGATTTGTCGTGCATTTTACATGTTTTTATGTGGCACCCAATATTTTAAAAAATGCTTCTGTTGTGTTTGACGATTTGGCTGTCAAGATGGAATTATCTGCATTGAGTTGTTATCTCATATTTTTGTTGAGTTATTGGTAGAATAACGGATTGATGTATAGAGAAAATTCTCATCATGCATTGACGAATTGGATTCTCATAAGTTCTCTAGAATGTGTTATTTAGCAATTAATATAGAATTGGATCATGTTGGGTATAAGATTATAGTCATGTATGAGTATTAGAGCACACACATTATATAGTGCATATTTCTTTGTGAGCGGAGTCGGTGTAAGTTGTATTTGTTAAACATGTCAAATTAGTGGAGTTTGTTTATTACCCCATCTTAGTTGTGCACTTTTACTGTTGATATTCTTTACTCTGTAGTAATCTTTCTGGAATATTATTTCTGTATTATGCCTATTATTGAGCTGCACAAGGTGAGCAAGTGAGTATCTTTTGACTTAAAAACCTCGTCACTACTTCTCTGGGGTTAATCAAGATACTTACTGAGTACATGGGGTCAATTATACTCATACTACACTTTTGCACCTTGCGTGCAGATTCTGGAGTTGAGTAGTTGTAGAAGACGAAGCCTTACATTAGAGACATGCCAGCGTACCGAATTCATGCTACCTTTTCTTCATGGTAGTTTAACTTGTACTACCAGTCCTTGGGATAGTTGTATTAAATTTTGTTGCAGTTCTATGTCACTACCCAAAATACATCTAGTCGTGATGACACCTAACCCAACCTGCTAGGTAAGCTAAATAACAATCAACACAATTCTAATGAAAATAATAAGAAATTAATAAGTGAAATAACTAAATTCTATACAATAACCCAATGATTGGTAGTACTAGTCATGAGCCACTAAGATTTAGATTTACAAAGCTGGTATGAAATAAATACAACATCTGTTTGGAATGTACATATATAGAATTCGAGTCTAAAACTACCAAGGACAAGTGGTAGCTATATCCAGAAGGCAGGTACATCTTCAGTATCAGCTCCCGTCATTCACAGCATCTCAGCTCCAAGATCTGCACACAAAGTGCAGAAGTATAGTATGAGTACAACCGACCCCATATACTCAGCAAGTATCATAACTAACCTCGGCGAGACAATAGAAGCAAGAATTATAAATAATAGTCGCCAATTACCTGTACAATTCATAATTCCAATAAGTACAAAACAATAATATGATCAAATCATGAAATCACCGATAAAACCACCTTGGTGCACACAATTTTTTTATTGTACTCTGTTCAGTCAACAATCCAGCATATAAGAAAAATACGCAAATAAATCAGGTAAACAACCAAGAAAATTACAAGTAAAGAAGAAATACAATAACTAAGTATCAATCCATTGCGGCACGCAACCCGATCCAAATAAAAATTACAACACGACTCTAAGGCCCATATCAGATTCTCAATAACCGAACCAAACCACTTATCAGCCTTCCCAAGGCCCACATCAACCAGAAACCCGTCTCACAATCCACGTGTACACCATCAAGAAGACACATGAGAGGGTGGCCCTAGGGGGATGGATCTATATCCACTCGTTGCACGACGTAGTCATGTGTAATCCGCGCGGCTTGATCACATGCTCAATATCATAATCCGCCTGACATGGTCACATGTTCAATATAATAGATCCGTCTGGCGTGGTCATATGCTCAATATCATAATCCTCTCGGCACTCAATATCACAGATTTGTCCAGCATGGTCACGGGCTCAATATCATAGATCCGCCCAGTGTGGCCACATGCTCAATATCACAATCCGCCTGGCGTGGTCACATGCTCAATATCACAATCCGTCCGACGTGGTCACATGCTCAATATCACAATCTGACCGGCGTGGTCACATGCTCAATATCACAATCCTTCCGACGTGGCTACATGCTCAATATCACAATCTGACCAGCGTGGTCACATGCTACCAGTCCAATCCATATCACACAGAAAGTAGATATGCAAGAATACATGTACATAATCAAAGAACATCAAATTTCATACTCTTGGACTGGTATAACTGACATGCTAAGGTGTATGCATGTGCAAAGTGTGCTATCATAGTTCAAATCAGGTAAATACATCACAACAATAGCAATTATCAGATTCAATTAGGAGATTTCCCTCTATGTAACCTGAAACATGGCTCAAATACCTCATAATAGGGGTACAAATATAAAAACCATCATAGCATAAAGCTTAGCAAATAACTCAAGGCATATCATTGCCTAAGCACTACCTGAGCATGAATAATCCGGTGCACGCACATACTCCAGTGCAATATTCTGGTGCACGCACATGGGCTCGATCCCCACACATGTGCGCTACCCATAGCACATAGCTATCACAAATAACTCAAGCAACTAGTGCCTAAGCGCATAACATGTAGCTATCACAAATAGCTCAGGCAGCTAGTGCCTCAACCAAGTTTAGGTAACATACTTACCTCAAGCAAGCCAAAACAATACTCTAGAAATGCCATCCCGCACGAATCGACCTCCAAATGGCTCGAAACTAGCCAAAAGCAACTCAAAACATCAAATAATACTATAGGAATCAAACCCAAATGATAAAGGTTGAATCTTTAATTAAATACTCAAAGTCAATCAAAAAGCCAACCCGGGCCCGCACTCAGAACCCGATAAAACTTACAAATTCCGATAACTCATTCGAATGCAAGTCCAACCATACTAGTTTCACTCAAATCCGACTCTAAATCGATATTCAAATCCAACTTTAAAACTATTTTTGATAAAAACCCTCAATTTCTCTTTTAGATTCACCACCAAAATACCAAAATCGAAGATAGAATTATGTAAAATAATTAAATCCGAGTCAAAAATACTTACCACAATCTGAATCGTGAAAATTGCCTAAACTATTGCCCAAATCCGAGCTCTAGATCTCAAAATGTGATAAAATAACTCAACCTTCAAAATATAAAGCTTCTGCCAGCACTTTTGCATATGTGATCAAATAGCCGCTTCTGCGACAAAAACTCCGCTTCTGCAGATACCACTGAAGCCCCGGCCTCTCGCATCTGCGGGCTACCTTCCGCTCCTGCGACATCACAGGTGCAAATAACCTTCACTTATGCGAAACTCCTAGCCAGTCTGCCTTCCCCTCTTCTGCGCTACTTTTACCGCTTCTGCGGTCTTGCATATGCGCCCAGGACTCCGAATTTGCGGTCTTCTCATCCTCCAGTCCAGTTTCGCTTCTGCGACCACGAGATTGCATCTGCGAACTTGCATATGCGCCCAACCCTCTGCAAATACGGAATCACCAGAACCAGAAAATTCATTAGCAATGCAACATGAGAGAAATGGTCTGAAACCACCCCGAAACTCACCCGAGCCCCTCGGGATCCAGTCTGAACATACCAAGTAATTTCAAACATAACGCGGATCAACTCAAAGCCTCAAATAACACAAAATAATATCAAAACTACGAATCGCACATCAAATCAAGCTTAATGGACTATTTCAAAATTTCAAATTTCAAACTTACGTCGAACGCGTCTAAACAACTCAAAATTACCTCAAATTTTGCACACAAGTTTCAAACGATACTACGAACCTATTTCAACTCCCGGAATAACAATCCAACCCCGATAATATTAAAGTTAATTCCCGGTTAAACCTATGAACTTTCCAAACCTTCAATTTGCCAACTTTCGCCCATTAGAGCCAAAACCTTCTAGAAACATCCAAATGCAAATCCGGCACACGCACAAGTCCAAATTCGTCATCCAGATCTAACAGAACCATAAAAATTCCGATCCGAGGTCAAATGCAAGAAAGTCAAACTTTGTCAACTCTTCCAACTTAAGGCTTCCAAATTGAGAATTATTCTTTCAAATCAACCCAGAACCACTCGAAAATCAAAACCGACGATACACGCAAGTCGTAATGCACCATATGAATCTACTCATGACCTCAAACCACCGAACTGAATGCAAATGCTCAAAACGACCGGTCTGTTCATTGGATGATTTCTCATTGTAGTAGTAACCTATAGTGTTTGGCTTACCTAGCGGTTTGGGT